>NC_142938.1:83774992-83787492 GCF_046866305.1 Octopus bimaculoides | reverse complement strand
TTATAAATATAATTAAGGGATCAGCAAATATTTGCTTCACCATATACCGAAGTTCAGAAATAGCAGCTAAAAAAGCTGAGAATCCCCACAGATAGCATCACTTGTAACTCACAAAGGCAAAAACAATGAAAAACTAATCAATTCTGACGGTTAACAGTAGACACGTTTCTGGACTATGATTGATAATCAATTTCCTTCATCAATACTGTATTCCAGTAGTAAATTTGACTATGCTAGCAAACCGTGCAAGCATGGACGAGTAACATTCCAACACCGACACAGATTTGAAAGCATAACCGAATCCACCTTGTTAACCGTCAGAATTGGTTAGTTCTTCATTGTTTTTGCCTTTGTGAGTTACAAGGGACTCTCACTCAGAGTAAAAGGCAGACTGTATGACGCATGCGTACGAACAACCATGCTACATGGCAGTGAAACATGGGCTGTAACTGCTGAGGACATACGTAAGCTCGCAAGGAATGAAGCCAGTATGCTCCGTTGGATGTGTAATGTCAATGTGAATACCCGTCAGAGTGTAAGTATCTTGAGAGAAAAGCTGAACATTAGAAGCATCAGTTGTGGCGTGCAAGAGAGACGATTGCGCTGGTATGGACATGTGGTGAGAATGGAGGAGGATAGCTGCGTGAAAAAGTGCCACACCCTAACAGTTGAGGGAACCCGTGGAAGAGGTAGGCCCAGGAAGACCTGGGCTGAGGTGGTGAGGCAAGACCTTCGTACATTGGGCCTCACCGAGGCGATGACTACGGACCGAGACCTTTGGAAATGGGCTGTGCGTGAGAAGACCCGGCAAGCCAAGTAAGATCGTTGCCAGTGCCCCTGGACTGGTTCTTGTGCGGGTGGCACATGAGATGCACCATTTTGAGCGTGGCCGTTGCCAGTACCGCCTGACTGGCTCCTGTAGGATTTTCGAGTGAGATCGTTGCCAGTGCCCCTGGACTGGCTTGTGCGGGTGGCACATAAAAGACACCATTTCGAGCGTGGCCGTTTTCGTGCGGGTGACACGTAAAAGCACCCACTACACTCTCTGAGTGGTTGGCGTTAGGAAGGGCATCCAGCTGTAGAAACTCTGCCAAATCAGACTGGAGCCTGGTGTTGCCATCCGGTTTCACCAGTCCTCAGTCAAATCGTCCAACCCATGCTAGCATGGAAAGCGGACGTTAAACGATGATGATGATGATGATGATGAAGTGATGCTATCTGTGGGATTCTCAGCTTTTTTAGCTGCTATTTCTGAATTTCGGTATATGGTGAAGCAAATATTTGCTGATCCCTTAATTATATTTATAAATATATATGAGCTTTTAAATAAGTTCTCCACCAATAATGGTGCTTTCACACCGATGGGCTTGGTAAAAATTATTAATTGTTAATTGATTTATTAATTAATAAATTGATAATCCTTTACCCTTTTAATTTGTAATAATTCTTCACTCCCTGTTAGTATACGCAGATTCTCTGCGATATCACTTGTCGCGCACATGGTAATTTCTTGAAGGAAGGACAGTTAGACTGGCTGACCGAGGTAGATTCGGTTATGCTTTCAAATTTGTGTCGGTGTTGGAATGTTACTCGTCCATGCTTGCACGGTTTGCTAGCATAGTCAAATTTACTACTGGAATACAGTATTGATGAAGGAAATTGATTATCAATCATAGTCCAGAAACGTGTCTACTGTTAACCGTCAGAATTGATTAGTTTTTCATTGTTTTTGCCTTTGTGAGTTACAAGTGATGTCATCTGTGGGATTCTCAGCTTTTTTAGCTGCTATTTCTGAATTTCGGTATATGGTGAAGCAAATATTTGCTGATCCCTTAATTATATTTATAAATATATATGAGCTTTTAAATAAGTTCTCCACCAATAATGGTGCTTTCATACCGATGGGCTTGGTAAAAATTATTAATTGTTAATTGATTTATTAATTAATAAATTGATAATCCTTTACCCTTTTAATTTGTAATAATTATTCACTCCCTGTTAGTATACGCAGATTCTCTGCGATATCACTTGTCGTGCACATGGTAATTTCTTGAAGGAAGGACAGTTAGACTGGCTGAACGAGGTAGATTCGGTTATGCTTTCAAATCTGTGTCGGTGTTGGAATGTTACTCGTCCATGCTTGCACGGTTTGCTAGCATAGTCAAATTTACTACTGGAATACAGTATTGATGAAGGAAATTGATTATCAATCATAGTCCAGAAACGTGTCTACTGTTAACCGTCAGAATTGATTAGTTTTTCATTGTTTTTGCCTTTGTGAGTTACAAGTGATGCTATCTGTGGGATTCTCAGCTTGTTTAGCTGCAATTTCTGAACTTCGGTATATGGTGAAGCAAATATTTGCTGATCCCTTAATTATATTTATAAATATATATATATATATATATATATATATATATCCCAATTCGTATTGGAATTTCTATGCTGATAGAACCCACAACAAAGCTCTCCAAGACATGAACAATAGCTAAGTCATTTCTATTTTTATATATTATCCCTTCTGATGTGCTCCCCTTCCACCACCCCCACCCTGTTTCTCTAACTATACATTTCTGTCTTAAATCCATGATTATTTATGTATCTCTTTTCTCTATTTCATTCGATTTATCGTCTTCGCCTCTTCTTTCTTGAAGTTTTGCTCCTTAGCCCAAACCTGACTGAAATTTGTCTCTCCTCACCTTTAAAAATTACGATCTTAACTCTCATTTCTGTTACCGATTTAAACATTTAATCTCACGGTTAAACACTGCTGAGTTTCTTTCAACTTTTTTCTAAAAACCCAACGAATTTGACCAGCATGAGGTACTACTGCCTGTCCTCTCTCTCTCTCTCTCTCTATCTATCTATTCTATCTCTCTCTCTCTGAATCACTACTTTCTTCCCCCACTTCCTCCTCTTCGACTCGCACGCGACCCCAAACATATAACCAGTTCACTTCCCAACTTCATCCCAATTCGTATTGGAATTTCTATGCTGATAGAACCCACGACAAAGCTCACTTAGCCTGTGGTACGCCCGCCCTCCCACCCCCTCCACCAGTACCGGAAGTTTTTAGATCATCTTCCGCGAACACTGCCAGTGACCGTATACCCCCCGTCTTATCGACCTTATAGCGCATAAAGATTGGGTAGTACATGAAGGTTGTAGGTATTGTTTTGTTTATGAATTCTGCCAAATGCAAGCTTTCTTTTCAGGTTCACGACACACTGCTTACCCCCATCCCAGGGTCACACGGGCCCACTCCTCCCACACTGTCAGGATTGGCACTCTCAACGTCGGCACGCTGAAAGGTAGGTCTGGTGAGATTGTTGAGATGCTTGAACGGCGACGCGTAGATCTGTGCTGCATCCAAGAAGTAAGATGGAGAGGAGGTTCTGCGAGGTTCCTCACAGGCAAAGAACACAGGTACAAGATTTTCTGGGCAGGAAACACTGACGGGGTTGGGGGCATAGGAATACTTTTAGCAGAGAAATGGGTTGATAAGGTAATCGAGGTAGTTAGAGTATGTGACAGAGTACTTAAGATTAGACTAGTGCTTCATCATAGGCTAGCTACTATCATCTCAGCCTATGCCCCTCAACCGGGGCTACCGGATGGTCTGAAAGACCAATTCTATGACACCCTCTTGCAAACTACCTCGTCGACAAGAGACAGGGACCTTCTTTTTGTGGCTGGTGACTTCAATGGTCATGTCGGACGTCGTGCTGGAGGCTTCCATGGCATACATGGAGGCTATGGCTTCGGTTCCCGCAATGAGGAGGGAACCAGACTGCTGGAGTTCTGTGATGCAACCGATCTTATGGTTTGCAATACCAACTTCAGGAAACCTGCCTGTCACCTACCGATCCGGCAGACACTCTAGCCAAATCGACTATATCCTCGCCAGAAATAGAGAAAGAGGGAAGCTTATAAATGCCAAAACCCTCCCTGGCGAAGAATGTACACCCCAACACAGATTAGTAGTCAGCGACTTCAAGATGAAGGCAATATGGGTGCCCAGAAGTAGACCGGCTTGGAGGAGAAGGGTATGGAAGCTTAAAGACCCTGAAAATGGACAGAGACTTAGAGACAAGTTACTTGAAGCATTTGACGAAATAGAAGGGGATATAGCATCATACAACATGGAAGACAATTGGAGATTTCTGCGGGACAACCTGTTGAGAGCCACCGACCAGATCTGTGGCTGATGTAAAGTCCCCTCTTGACCCAGAGTAATGTGGTGGTGGAACAAGGAGGTAGACGGGGCTATTAGACAAAAGAAACAGGCTTGGAAGGACTGGAAGAACGGTGGTAGCAGGGAATTGTACCAATCTGCCAGAAGGGAAGCTAGGCGACAGATTTATTTAGCCAGAGGGGAAGCAGATAAGAAAAGATTTGGCAATGTTCTGCGCCGTGAGGACCAAAGACTCGAGGTATTTCGTGTTGCAAGACAGTGTAGGAGAGAGAATAGTGATGTTGTAGGAGAGAAATGTGTTCGCATGGATGATGGTACGCTTGCACTAAATGAGGCTGCAAAGAAATAGGTCTGGAGATGCCACTACGATAGATTGCTTAATAAAGAGAATGAATGGGAGGAAGAGAGCCTGCCGTATGTCGACCCAACAGAGGGACCAGCTATCCGAGTTGATAGTACCAGGGTAGATAAAGCAATTAAGAGTATGAAGACAGGGAAAGCCCCCGGCCCATCAGGAATCACTACAGAGATGCTCAAAATACCTGGCAGTGTTGGCTATAGCCTAGTCACCCATATTACGAACCAGGTGATACACGAAGGAGTCATACCCAATGACTGGTGTAGCAGCACCATAGTAAACTGCTACAAAGGTAAAGGTGACACTTTAGACACTAATAATTACAGAGGCATCAAGCTGTTAGATCAGGTTATGAAAGTTATGGAGAGGGTCATAGCCCAACTAATTAGGGAGCGAATCAATTTAGATGAGATGCAGTTTGGGTTTCGTGCCAGGTAAAAGCACTACTGATGCCATATTTCTAGTGAGACAGCTGCAGGAGAAATACCTAGCCAAGGATAAACCTCTGTACCTGGCCTTCATTGACATGGAGAAAGCCTTTGACAGGGTCCCCCGATCCCTTATCTGGTGGTCAATGAGGAAACTTGGGATAGAAGAATGGTTAGTGAGAGCTGTGCGAGCCATGTACAGAGATGCTGCCAGTAAGGTGAGGGTTGGAAATGAGTACAGTAATGAATTCCGGGTAGAGGTAGGGGTCCACCAAGGTTCCGTCCTCAGCCCCCTCCTAGTTATCATAGTCCTCCAGGCGATCACAGGTTGCCCCTGGGAGCTCCTCTATGCTGATGACCTTGCACTAATTGCTGAGTCACTATCAGAACTAGAGGAGAAGTTTCAGGTGTGGAAGCAAGGACTAGAATCGAAGGGCCTTAGAGTCAACCTAGCAAAAACCAAAATCCTAATAAGTAGGAAGGTAGATAAAACACAAACCCCTTCAGGTAGATGGCCCTGCTCAGTATGTAGAAAAGGAGTAGGTAGTAACTTTATAAGATGTACCCGGTGCAAGCTATGGCCACATAAGAGGTGCAGCAACATCAAAGGCAGGTTAACTAGGAAGTTAGTTTTTGTTTGTGGCAGATGTTCAGGTGCAATAAACACTGTAAACAAACAGGAAACAACTTCTATCTCATTCCAGGGAGAAAAACTAGAGGTAGTCGATAGCTTCCGCTATCTGGGTGACCAAGTTAGTAGTGGGGGTGGGTGCGCTGAAAGTGTAGCTGCTAGAATAAGAATAGCCTGGGCAAAGTTTAGAGAGCTCTTACCCCTGCTGGTGACAAAGGGACTCTCACTCAGAGTAAAAAGCAGACTGTATGACGCATGTGTACGAACAGCCATGCTACATGGCAGTGAAACATGGGCTGTAACTGCTGAGGACATGCGTAAGCTCGCAAGGAATGAAGCCAGTATGCTCCGCTGGATGTGTAATGTCAGTGTGCATACCCGTCAGAGTGTAAGTATCTTGAGAGAAAAGCTGAACATAAGAAGCATCAGTTGTAGTGTGCAAGAGAGACGATTGCGCTGGTATGGACATGTGGTGAGAATGGATGAGGATAGCTGCGTGAAAAAGTGCCACACCCTAACAGTTGAGGGAACCCGTGGAAGAGGTAGGCCCAGGAAGACCTGGGCTGAGGTGGTGAGGCAAGACCTTCGAACATTGGGTCTCACCGAGGCGATGACTACTGACCGAGACCTTTGGAAATGTGCTGTGCGTGAGAAGACCCAGCAAGCCAAGTGAGATCGTTGCCAGTGCCCCTGGACTGGCTCTTGTGCGGGTGGGCACATGGGATGCACCATTTTGAGCGTGGCCGTTGCCAGTACCACCTGACTGGCCTTCATAGGATTTTCGAGCGAGATCGTTGCCAGTGCCCCTGGACTGGCTCTTGTGCGGGTGGCACATAAAAGACACCATTTTGAGCGTGGCCGTTGCCAGTACCGCCTGACTGGCCTTCGTGCGGGTGACACGTAAAAGCACCCACAACACTCTCTGAGTGGTTGGCGTTAGGAAGGGCATCCAGCTGTAGAAACTCTGCCAAATTAGATTGGAGCCTGGTGTTGCCATCCGGTTTCACCAGTCTTCAGTCAAATCGTCCAACCCATGCTAGCATGGAAAGCGGACGTTAAACGATGATGATGACACGTGCACACACACACACACACACACACAAAATTCCTCAAAGGAGTTTATTATATGTCTCCAGTCCTGTGATTGTTACACCCCATTTACCTCTTCAGCAATTCTCAGAGTCCCTACCAGCATATCATGCTTTACTGCCTTTCACTTTTGGACTGAGCCCATGAAAATGTTTAAAATAGCAAAATTATCACAACAGGGAATTAAAGCTGTAGCAGCCTTGTGAGAAAAATAGCTAAATATATGGCAGAAAACATAAAATTAATTATTGATAAATTTGTGGATTAGCAGAAGCAAAATTCCAGAGAAGCAGTAAGTGAAGGTACATCACTGAAAAACAAGCTACAACAGTAACAATTTTTTTCTTTTTTCTATAGGCACAAGGCCTGAAATTTGGGAGTGGAGTGGGGAGCTAGTCGATTACATCAAACCTAGTACCCTAATTGTACTTATTTTTTTTTAACCCTGAAAGGATGAAAGGTAAAGTCGACCTCATTGAAATTTGAAGGCCATAGCAATAAAAATAAGCCTTTCCTAATATGGGCATTAGAAATGCTTTTTGTTACTGCTGTGGACTTCAAACATAGGCATTTTATCTGACACTAACTCCTGCCAGCTCACCCTCATTAATAATAAAATTGTTTCAAATTTTGACACAAGACCAATAGTTTTAAATTGCCTCAGCTCCAGTATTTAACAAGTATGCTTTTTATCAACCGCAAGAGAGTGAACGGAAAAGTCAACTGCAATGGTATTTGAACTCATAACTTAAAAAGGGCTGCAAGAAATACCAAAGGCATTTTTACAATACTCTAATGATACTTCAAATATGGAGAGATAACAAGTAGAATTTGATAATGAATTGGAAGAAATAACATTAAGTTTGTCTGACAATTCTGGTCAATAATAATAATAATAATAATAATAGTGGTTCAAATTTTGGTACAAAACCAGAAATTTTGCAGTGAGTGGGGTGAGGCAATTACATTGACTCCAGTGCTCAATTGGTACTTATTCTATTGACCTTGACAGGATGAAAGACAAATTTTACCTGGGCAGAAAGTGAACACAGAAAGTCAAGAGCTGGAAGAAATGCCACTAAGCATTTTGTGCTAACAATTCTGTCAGCTCACCACTTCAACAATAATAATAATAATAAATAATGTATAAATATAAAGCTAAAAAAATTAAATAAAGCTCCATGACTAATAAGTCATTAAATCATTTTCTTAAAAATTATGATTTAATCCAAAGTCTCAATTATTTAGGGAAAATTAATGTCAGGTGAATAGGTAGACTATAGTTGATTGTTGGCATAGATAGTATCACAACCCTGTAAAGATGAAAGACAGTTGATTACTGTTGGATTTGAACTAAGAATATAAAGGGATGTAATAAATAAATACAAGGTATTTAGCTCAGCACAACGAATTTTCAAAATTCACCACATTAACAATAATGAATGAATTGTACTAAAATATTTAATATGGTAGGGTAATACAATTTACTCTCAAACATTCAAACAGCAGACAGGGTGATCTTGAAGAATGTTTGTTCATAATTGCTAGATAAAAGGACGTTGAATGTATTTGTTCAAAATGGCCAGATGCGGTGACCTTGAAAATATGTTCAAACAACAATAAGAAACACCATGCAATAGATGATTTTCTTTGTTTTATCATTTTTATGGGATTTCATCAACAAACCAGACATTTTGAATGGTAAATAGTAGAACCAAAACAATACTTCACCTGAATTCAAGCTCTCTCACCCTCTCTCCCCTCTCACATACATCAATAATAATAATTATTATTTCTGATGGCCTGAATTTTGGAGGATGAGGCTATTCGATTAGATCAGCCCCAGTACTCAACTGGTACTTTATTTTATCAATGTCCTGAAAGGATGAAAAGCAATGTTAACCTCAGCAGGATATGAACTCAGAATGTTCAGAAGAAATGCTGCTAAGCATTTTGTTCAATATGCTAACAATGATAATGATTACTAACAAAGCCAAAGCATTTTTCACGACGTAATGAGAGTATATAGCTGTTACTGTCACACTAGTAAGTAACTGGTCCTTATTTCATCAACACTTGTAGAATGAAAGGTAAAGTTAGTAATAATTATTTCTAATTTGGGCACAAAGCCAGCAATTCTGATATGGAGGAAATTATTCAATTACATTGACCCCTGATATTTAACAGGTACTTTATTTTATGGACCCTAGAAGGACAAAAGGTAAAACTGACCTTAATACTTTCTGAAAAGCATAGGTTCTGAAGTGAGCTATAATCAATTATATAGTAACAGTTGTAATAGTTTTTAACAAAAGACCAGCAGTTTCAGAGAAAGTGTTAGTTAATTAGACAGAAAGTTAATTAGAGATGAAAAGCAAAATTGATTGCAGTGAGAATGTAAATAGCAAAGCATGTTGTAGAAAGGCTCTAATAATCCTGCCAATTTATTATCCTGGTAATTATTATAATTCTTTCTATTATAGGCACATGGCTTAGAATTATATGGGTAGAAGCTAGTTGATTGCATCAACCCCAATTGGATGAAAGGCAAAATCAACATCAGAGGCATTTGAACTCAGATTGTAAGGACCCGAATAATAATAATAATAATTCTTTCTACTATAGGCACAAGGCTTGAAAATACGGGGGAGGGGTTAAGTTGATTATATTGACCCCAGTATGCGACTGGTACTTAATTTATCAACCCTAAAAAGGTGAAAGGCAAAGTCGACCTCATCGGAATTTGAACTCAGAACGCAGCAACGGGTAAAATATTCTGTAAGCTCGCCACCTTAATACTACTACTTCTACTACTACTACTACTAATAATAATAATAATAAAATCGCTTTAAATCTAGACAGTGAGCCAACAATTTTGAGAGGAGTGGCTCACTCATCTAAACTAACCTCAAATACTTGGCTAATTCTTTATTTTATTGACCCTGAACAGAGGAACGGCAAAGCTGATTTGAGAGTCAGAACAAGTACCCGCAAGGCATTATAAAAACAATTTTCTAACTTTGGTGCAAGGTCTTAAATTTGAGGAGTAGGGGTTAGTCAACTAAATTAAGGCTAATACATAACTCTGATATTTCATTTTATTACTGACCCACAGGGTATAAAGCATCATTGATTTTGCAAGATTTGAAAGCCACAAATTCCAAAATGTCTGTTGAGGGATATAGACAATTATACCAGCCTCGGTTCATGACTCATTCTATTCTTATCAACTGATGCAAGAAAGATAAAAAGCAGTTAACAAATAATAATAATAATAACTGCTTCTAATTTAGGCACAAGGACAGCCATTTTGGGGTAAAGGGAGCTAGTTGATTACATCAACCCCAGTCCATAACTGGTAGTTTAGTTTATCAAGCCCAGGGGTATGAAAAGTAAAGATAACCTCAGCAGGATTTACAGTAAAGAATCAGTACTGATACCATAATGTGTGCTTTACAAAACTTTAACAATTCTTCCAGCTCACTTGATAATGATTTCAAATGTTGGCACAAGGCTAGCAATTCCAGGGGAGAGGGGTAAGCTAATTACATCAACCCCAGGGCTCAACTGGTCCTTATTTTGTCAACCCAGAAACAATGAAAAGCAAAGTTGGCCTTGCTGGAATTTGAACATAGAACATAAAAAAACACTGCCAAGCATTTTGCCAGCTTGCTACCTTCAGCTCACTTAATAATAGCAACAATTATAATTAATAATAGCAACAATTATAATTAATAATAGCAACAATTATAATTAATAATAGCAACAATTATAATTAATAATAGCAACAATTATAATTAATAATAGCAACAATTATAATTAATAATAGCAACAATTATAATTAATAATAGCAACAATTATAATTAATAATAGCAACAATTATAATTAATAATAGCAACAATTATAATTAATAATAGCAACAATTATAATTAATAATAGCAACAATTATAATTAATAATAGCAACAATTATAATTAATAATAGCAACAATTATAATTAATAATAGCAACAATTATAATTAATAATAGCAACAATTATAATTAATAATAGCAACAATTATAATTAATAATAGCAACAATTATAATTAATAATAGCAACAATTATAATTAATAATAGCAACAATTATAATTAATAATAGCAACAATTATAATTAATAATAGCAACAATTATAATTAATAATAGCAACAATTATAATTAATAATAGCAACAATTATAATTAATAATAGCAACAATTATAATTAATAATAGCAACAATTATAATTAATAATAGCAACAATTATAATTAATAATAGCAACAATTATAATTAATAATAGCAACAATTATAATTAATAATAGCAACAATTATAATTAATAATAGCAACAATTATAATTAATAATAGCAACAATTATAATTAATAATAGCAACAATTATAATTAATAATAGCAACAATTATAATTAATAATAGCAACAATTATAATTAATAATAGCAACAATTATAATTAATAATAGCAACAATTATAATTAATAATAGCAACAATTATAATTAATAATAGCAACAATTATAATTAATAATAGCAACAATTATAATTAATAATAGCAACAATTATAATTAATAATAGCAACAATTATAATTAATAATAGCAACAATTATAATTAATAATAGCAACAATTATAATTAATAATAGCAACAATTATAATTAATAATAGCAACAATTATAATTAATAATAGCAACAATTATAATTAATAATAGCAACAATTATAATTAATAATAGCAACAATTATAATTAATAATAGCAACAATTATAATTAATAATAGCAACAATTATAATTAATAATAGCAACAATTATAATTAATAATAGCAACAATTATAATTAATAATAGCAACAATTATAATTAATAATAGCAACAATTATAATTAATAATAGCAACAATTATAATTAATAATAGCAACAATTATAATTAATAATAGCAACAATTATAAGAATATTTTTTCTTTGGATAATATTTAAAAAAAAAAAAAAGAAATAATAATAATAATAATTTCCCCAAAATTTGAACTTTCTGTCTAATCACAGATTCAGTCCCCCAAAACAAGCTGAAAATGAAAACAACATCCATTCTGATCCTTCCTCACCCCCAGTTCAGCACCTCTGTGATGCTATCCCATGCTCTTTCTGTGCCACCTTCTCTAATCAATTTTATTAGCTTTAGAGATGAGATCAAAAACAGCCCCTAGAGCCCAGCTGACTTCCGCTCCATCTATCTTTTTGGTTAACTGCAAAAATAAAAAAAAGAAATATATATACATATACAGAAGCATGTCAACATGCACACACACACACACACACACACACACACACAAAGTGCATTCCAGAAGTCTTGAAACTTTTTCAGGAGAGACATTTATGAATTTTCAAGAAGTACTAAACTTCAATCTCCTTTAAAATAGGATCCTCTCACTTCAATGAACTTGTGCTGGGCTAAGCGGAGCAGGAGCACACATGAGGATGGAAAGTGTTGCTGAAGAGGTCACAGATGTGTGATGAAAGATTTCCAGACAATGTACATGACTTAAAATAAGAACAGTAATAAATGAGTGAGGAACAAATATATAGTGCATGTTTATTTGGTGAAAAAAAGAATTTTTAATGACCATCCTGAAATACAACAATATCTCTCTCAACAGACATTTTCACATCAGGAATCTTACAACACAAATTCATAAACGTGTATATATATATATATATAAAATTCTTCGTCACTCTCTATCTGCCTGTCAGTTCCCAGTACATTCTCAAATGGCTCAACCAAATCAAA
>NC_142938.1:83624595-83771992 GCF_046866305.1 Octopus bimaculoides | reverse complement strand
CGAGACTTTGTACAGCGCCAAGTTGAGGCCAACAAGAAGATGAAGATGCGCCGAAACTGGCAGCTGGAGGAAGTTCGCCTTCTTGTACACGCATGGAACCTGGCCAAAGGATCACCAGCAAACGATCTAATAGCCGAAAGCCTGGATAGGTACAATTTCCACAGGTCAATGGCTCAAATTGATCGAAAGAAACTGGAGCTCATTCGCTCCTACGAGCTCGTGAAACCGCACCTTGACCTCCTAGAAGGCATTATGAGAGACACGGACACAAAAATGGACAGTGAAGACCCTGCACACTGTGCTCAGGCTCAGGAGGACCAAACGGATCACCAAGACAAGGCAGATGCCACCAGTGCTGTAGCCACTGATGAGGGATGCAATGACCATGGTGAATACAGTCAACGCTGCACCACAAACGACAAAGACAGGAGAACAGACAAGAAGACAGTAAACACAAACAGGCTTCAAGCCCAAACACGTCACACACAGAAAAAGAAACAGATCTGTAAATTATACCTAAATGGTACCTGCTGGCATGGGGAAAAGGGACGAAACTGCAAATTTGCCCATCCCAAACACCACCAGCTAAACAAGGTAGATAACCACTTACAAGAAAATACGCGGGAGCGCAGAAAAGGGAGATCAGAAAGCTTAAATATACGTACACATAATCCACCGAATACCAACAGGACTCACAAAGAGAGAAGCCCGTATATTCCTTCTGCTCCCCAAAAAAGGCTGTATGCAGAGGCTGTACGAACTGCAGTAGCTGAGCAGCAAGCTTTTTTAAGCGTGGCCCAGAAAATGGTACGACAGTTAACGTGGATGCAGAGGGTACAGAGTCAACGCCACACGCACCATTGTCCAAGACCACCACAGATGATGGATCAGGGATGGCCACCGCTAACACCAGGAACCCCTGCACAGATATCACACCCATATTCCTACTGAATATCCGGGGCCTATTACGAACAGGCGGCAAAGACAAGTTCCTATACTTGAAAGACCTAGTAACATGCAATCAAGCAATATGCATGGTGCTTACCGAAACGCATCTAACACCTAATATAGCAGATGCGGAGATAAATATACCAGAGTATGCCGTACTCCGAACAGACAGAAGGGATAGAAGTCATGGGGGAGTTGCAATGTACATCCGAGAAGATGTCACACCCCTACTACTACTATCACACTCAAACTCTGTATGTGATACTTTAATAGTACACATAAAACAAATTGATGTAGTTGTATGCTCAACATACATATATATACATACATACATACATATACATACATACATATATATACATACATACATATACATACATACATACATATACATACATACATATACATACATACATACATACATATACATACATACATACATATACATACATACATATACATACATACATACATACATATACATACATACATACATATATATATATATATATATATATATATATATATATATATATATATATACACACGTAAAAGCACCCACTATATATATATATATATATATATATATATATATATATATATACACACGTAAAAGCACCCACTATATATATATATATATACACACACACATAAAAGCACCCACTACACTCTCGGAGTGGTTAGCGTTAGGAAGAGCATCCAGCTATAGAAACTCTGCCAAATCAGATTGGAGCCTGGTGTAGCCATCTGGTTCACCAGTCCTCAGTCAAATCGTCCAACCCATGCTAGCATGGAAAGCAGACGTTAAACGATGATGATGATGATGATATATATATATATATATATATATATATATTTAATATGCTTCTATCAGCTTATGTCTACCAAATTCATTCACAAGATTTTGGTTGGCCCATGGTTACAGTAAAAGACACTTGTTCAAAGTGCCATACTGTGGGTATGAACACAAAAACACACTGTCAGGAAGGGAACATCTTAACAACCACACAGCCATTACTATAAATGCTCAATCTGTATGACAAGGCTAGACTTCATATATCAATGTAAAGTAATTAAGCACCATAAAATTCAGCAGGTGTGACCAAGTTGAGTAAGAGTCTGACACAACTGGTGTCAAATGTGTGTGTTAAATATTTTCACATTTTATAATTGTGGAACAGCTACATTTTCATGCAGACAGACCATTAAAAAATGGGGGGGGGGGGGGAAGACCATCTCTGCTGAAGTTAGAGAGAACAAATTAATTTCTTTTTTGGTTACAAATTAAATTAATATAAATACAAACTTGTACAACATACTTACTTCAATAACTTTATTAGCTTCCAAGATATACCCATCTTTCAATACAGAGTATATATAACATAAATCCAAGCATAAAAATGGCTTCTGAGAATTTTTCTGATTGCAGGCTAAAAAGAAGAGATAGGTAGGAATATTTTCTATATTTGATCATGTAACAAAGAAGAAGTGGGAAAATGGAATGTTGTGATGTCTGTGATATTTATACTGGCCCTACGAACATAAGTAAAGTAAGTGAAGGAGGCTAAAGAGAAAGGAAAACAAGATGTTGTTATATTTATGCCTGCTTCATTAACCATAAGTAATCTAAATAAAGGAACGTAAAATTGCTTCAGAAATAAATTTTAAAATCTTTGAGTTGGAACATGATCCTGTTGCAACCTTTTCACTACATTTTAACTGGATGAAGATGTGTCTCTAACCTTTGCAGACAGGGTAACCAAATATCTTATGACACTGTACACATCTAATTCTTTTTTTTTAGGCATAGGTAGAAACTCTATAAGATGTACCCAGTGCAAGCTATGGACACATAAGAGGTGCAGCAATATCAAAGGAAGGTTAACTACGAAGTTAGTTTTTGTATGTGGCAGATGTTCAGGAGCAATAAACACTGAAAATGTGCAGAAAACAACTTCTGCCACATTCCAGGGAGAAAAACTAGACGTAGTTGATAGCTTCCGCTATTTAGGTGACCAAGTTAATAGCAGGGGAGGGTGCGCTGAAAGTGTAGCTGCTAGTATAAGAATAGCCTGGGCAAAGTTCAGAGAGCTCTTACCTCTGCTGGTGACAAAGGTCTCTCTCTCAGAGTAAAAGGCAGACTGCATGACGCATGTGTATGAACAACCATGCTTCATGGCAGTGAAACATGGGCCATGACTGTTGAAGACATGCACAAGCTCGCAAGGAATGAAGCCAGTATGCTCCGAAGGATGTGTAATGTCAGTGTGCATACTCGACAGAGGGTAAGTACCTTGAAAGAAAAGTTGAACCTAAGAAGCATCAGTTGTGGTGTGCAAGAGAGACGATTGCGCTGGTATGGTCATGTGGCGAGAATGGATGAGGATAGCTGTGTGAAAAAGTGCCACACCCTAGCAGTTGAGGGAACCTGTGGAAGAGGTAAACCCAGGAAGACCTGGGATGAGGTGGTGAGGCACGACCTTCAAACATTGGGCCTCACTGAGGCGATGACTTCTGACTGAGACCTTTGGAAATATGCAGTGCGTGAAAAGACCCGGCAAGCCAAGTGAGACCGTAATCCGTGGCTTTTGGCAGGGGTGTATCCAGCCCACTTATGCGTACCTTCTTTCATTGGACACTAAACTCTGCTTGTGAAGACTTGTTGAGGCAAGAGAAATCGAAATCGAACTAAATTCGATGACTGGCACCCATGCCAACGTCGTCTCCTTCATCGGACGTGAAACTCGGCTTGCAAAGACCTGTTGGGGCAAGCGAAAGCGAAATCGTGAAGGCACCTGTGCCCAGCATAGCCTTCCTGGCACTTGTGCCGGTGGCACATGTAAAGACATTCGAGTGAGATCGTTGCCAGTGCCGCTGGACTGGCTCCTGTGCAGGTAGCACGTAAAATACACCATTTTGAGCGTGGCCGTTGCCAGTACCGCCTGACTGGCCTTCGTGCGGGTGACACGTAAAAGCACCCACTACACTCTCGGAGTGGTTAGCGTTAGGAAGGGCATCCAGCTGTAGAAACTCTGCCAAATCAGATTGGCGCCTGGTGCAGCCATCTGGTTCACCAGTCCTCAGTCAAATCGTCTAACCCATGCCAGCATGGAAAGTGGACGTTAAACGATGATGATGATGATGATGATGAACTCCTTTAATACTAACCCACCTGGAACACCCCTGATTCTATCATAAAAACTTTCTGTTTTAAAGCTATCTAAATTAAAACATTCCAATAAATTTTCATGTAAATTCAGGATTTCCAAACTAACCCTGAACAGCTGCTTGCTGGAAACTATTAACAGCTACGTTTCCACCTTCTGGACCTGAAAAACATAATTATTAATGACACTAATGAATAACAATGGTAAAGATTGCTCTCAGATATAAAATTATTCATCAATCAAATTTACTCTTTCAATAAACAACAACTTCAAAAGGAGTTCTTACCTGCTCATTTAAAATGTTAGAAACAAAAGTCAACTAGCCCTTAAATAACATCTTCCAGAGTTAAGATATTTCACTATCCAGGCAACAGTCTGCCTTCAAAATATTGATCTTATGTGTGTGATTTTAAGGAGATTTAATTGCTACATTTAGCAGATCAAGTACTTGCATACAATGGACCCAGCAGGCATGAGTAAGCCATAACCGGGTACTTACCCTCAATTACAAACCAGTACTAGCGTTTGTGAACCCCTGAATGTTTAATTGATAGATGCAGGTATGGCTGGTAGAGTTAGAAAATAAATTTCAAGTGTGGAAGCAAGGCTTCGAATCAAAGGGCTCTAGCAAAGACCAAAGTCCTAGTAAGCAGGAAATCAGACAAGTTACTAATTCCTTGAAAGAAATGTCCCAGCTCAATATGCAGAAAAGGTGTAATTATAAATTTCATATTGGGTATCCAATGAAAATTGTGGATACATAAAAGATGCAAAAATCACAGGTAGGTTAACAGAGAAAGTAAGGTTTGTGTGTGGAAGATGTACAGGAAAAATAAACACTAAAAGGCCAAATTAGCAGTGGAGGAAGATGCTCTGAAAGCTTAGTTGTCAGACTAAGAACCGGCTAGGCAAAGTTACCTCTGTTGGTAACTGTTATGGTGAGAATCATGACACGCCCTGTGAGAATGGATAGCCGGACTCATATAAGTAGCAGTGTCTTTGATTGAAGTATAAAACTGGAAAATTGCAGGAAATTGAAAGGTGTCATTTGAGAGTTTGTGGAGGCACAAGAAATTGTTGAGAAGTTGTTATAGCTCATTGAGAGTGTGTTTCGGAATTGTTACATATGTTGGCAGAGTACTTGGGAATACATCAAGTGGAGACAGTTTGTGTCTACCCTGTTTTGTAGTATTGTATATCACATTGTGATAGTGTAGGATATAAAAGTGACATACAGTAACCACAAGTCAAATGTGGGGATGAAGATATCCACTTATAAAAGTGGTGACTAGGATAATCACAATATAAAAGTGGTGATGAGTTGATTTACAGTTTATATTGGTCATTAACAATTTTTAATGATACAAAAAATTAGTTAATTATGGAAGACATTTAGCTGGCATATTACGATTGCAACAGCAACAACAGGAGTTACACCAACAACTACAATGGCACAGCAATAAGAGTTGAACAATAGTACTCAATAGCGATCATGTTTGCCATGAAGAAATTACATGGATTTTTACACAGTAGAAGTTTTCAGCTACAAATTGATCATGGACCATTCATTTTTTTATTATCAATTTTTGATTTGATAAAAGGAATTCCTAAACAAGACAGTAAATAGGTTACAATACTGGGGTACAACATTGTTGAACTACAACTTTAAGATGGAGTATACACCATCCAAGAGGTTGGGCCATGTGGATTGTTTATCAAGGCTAATTCCAAAAAATACAGAACTATTCAAAGATACCATAATTGCCACTTTGCAAGTGGGAAATAAAATAAACATTTATTTGTGTAACGTCATTCGGGAACTACCAGTAACTGTTCAAGATATAAAATTAAAATCAGAGAATGACAAACTCATTGCAAAGATGAAAGAAACATTGAAAGTAAAAGAAAAGAAAAATATACATAAACACAAACATGAAGCATTTTTCCATGTGTGCTAATGTGTTGATGTACACACACAGAGCTGTAGTGCCATCCACACTGCAAAAGCATATATTAAGTGAATTTCATATGGGACATCCAGGGATTTCAATAATAAAATCAGTAATGAGGAGTTACATGTATTGGCCTACTATGGACTGTGACACTGAACTGTTGTGGCAAGAGAGGGGTGGGTGGGTGGGTGAATGAATGGACTAGTCGAACTCTCATTTTCACCATAGTGGTCAGTAGTTGTGAGGGAGAGAGTGTTTTGGTAGTCTCATGAAGTATGTCATGTGAACGCATTGATTAACTGCCACTGCATAATTTACCTATACCCACCTGTGGCTCGATATAAAAGTGGCAACAAGATATTCAAAGCTTGCGTAGGACGTTTAATTTTTTTTTTTTTTTCGTACGAAACCAAAGAAAAAAATCATTAACATGGAAAATTTGCTGGGTCGCTTGGTACAGTTACAACTACAACAGTAACAACAACAATACCAACAGTAAATGGAAGTAATGTTGAAGTTTGAAAATACTTCAGGTTCATTCTTGTCAGACAGTGTAGCAAATTTAATTGGAGAATCTATTTATAACCCAGAAAATGGCACTACTTTTTCTTCAGATTTTCGAAGATACAAAGAAATCTTCAAAGAAGAATGTAAAAATTGGAATGACGAAAAGAAGGTGCGACTACTTTTAAGAAAGTTATCCCCTGCTAAACACGAAAAATACTGTAAATATATTCTGCCAAAGAAATCAGGTGAGATTTGATTCGATGAAACGAGTTAATTTAGTATGAAGGCTTTTCAGTGAAAGAAGTTCCCTGTTCAATAAATTTAGTTAAAAAGGATGATAGAGGTTTGGTCACCTATGCTAAGGTTTTTAATAGAGAGCGTGAAAAATTCAAATTAAATGAATTAACCCCGGATTTGTTCAAATGTCTAATTTTTGTTCAAGGGTTAACAGCAAGAAAAGATGCTGATATACATTCCCTAACCCTAACGGAAATTAGAATAAGACCAAAAATTAACTCTACAGGCAGTGGTTGAAGAATGCCAGAAGATTATAAATTTAAGGCATGACGCAGATAAAATTGAAGGAAAAGATTGCTCTCAGATACATGTGTGTTGACCTAAAATGGATAAGAAAATAGAAAAACAAATGTCAAGACCAAAACCATGCTATGGTTGCAGAGGTTTACATTTTAAAAGTAAGTGTCCTTTTAAAAATTGTAAATGTTTTGTGGAAATATCAGACATAAAAGCTCACATTGTATAGTGAAGCAAAAAAAGGGGGTCAAACAAAAAAAAAAAATTCTAGAAAGAATGTATTGCTAAAAGAAAA
Organism: Octopus bimaculoides; assembly: GCF_046866305.1. Classification (NCBI taxonomy): domain Eukaryota; kingdom Metazoa; phylum Mollusca; class Cephalopoda; order Octopoda; family Octopodidae; genus Octopus; species Octopus bimaculoides. Next base: position 83,764,589 of record NC_142938.1, on the reverse strand, counting down.
TTCTAAGTGAGGCTCAGAAAAGAAAATTTGTGTCCATAAAAATGATTAACATAAATATCAAGTTACAATTGGATACAGGCAATGATATCAGATATTTAATACAGATACATGGAGAAAAATAGGAAAACCTAGATGAAAGGAAACTTTGAAAATTGTGGAAGGTGTTTCAGGAAAAAAATTGCATTTTATGGGTGAAATGGTAAGTGATGTTACATTTCATGGAAAAACTTTGAAAGCCAAAGTTTTTGTGTTGAAAAATATGACAAATTTATTTCGAACGGACTGGATGGAACTATTTAATTTATGGGACTGACTCATAAATACTTTTTGTAAAAATGTGAATGGTTCTTCTGCCAGTACAAATAAGGTGTTGAAGGATTTAAAAAAGGAAAAAACTTTTCCTGAAGTTTTTTCTGAGGAATTGGGTCTTTGCACCAAAACAGAGGTGAAGTTTCAAGTGAAAGGAAATGCTATACCAGTATTTAAAGCAAAAAGAATGGTAGCTTTCACAGCGTTGAAACAAGTCAATGAAGAATTGGATAGACTTGAAAAGCTTGGCATTATTGAAAAAAATTGATTACTCAAAATGGACATCACATACAGTTTATGTCAAGAAAAAACAAACATAAATAAAATCAGAGTATGTTAGGTAGGGCATTAAGCCACAGAAACCATGCCAGTTGAAGGGTCATGTGTTGTAAGTGACTTGTGACCTCACTGTTGCTGGCACCACATAAAAAGCACCCAATACACTCTGTGGAATGGTTCATGTTAGGTAGGGCATTAAGCCACAGAAACCATGCCAGTTGAAGGGTCATGTGTTGTAAGTGACTTGTGACCTCACTGTTGCTGGCACCACATAAAAAGCACCCAATACACTCTGTGGAATGGTTCATGTTAGGTAGGGCATTAAGCCACAGAAACCATGCCAAAGCAGATAATAGAGCTTGGTACAGTCTTCCAACTTGTCAGCTCCTGTCAAATTGTCCAACCCATAATGGAGGGAGGATGTTAAATGAGGACAATGATGATGATGGCTGTGTAGTTAACAAGTTTGCTTCCTGACCACATGGTTTCAGGTTCAATCCCACTACATGGTAACCAAAGCAAGTATCTTCTACTATATCACCAGGCTGGCCAAAACCTTGTGAGTGAATTTGCTAGACAGAAACTGAAAAAAAGCTCATCGTGTGCGTGTGTGTGTGTGTGTGCATGTCTCTATCTTTTGACATCATGTAATGGTTGTGAACAAGTGTTGTTTGTTTTTAATCTTCCATTGGAAAATTGTCTACCTGTGGAGCAATATTACCTTGTTTGGAAATAGGTGAGAGTTGGTGACAGAAAGGGCATCCAGATGTAGAAAATCAGCCTCAATGAATTCTATCCAACTCATGCAAGAATGTAAAGGGAGTATTAAAACAAAAAAAGATGACGATGAAGTCAGTCAACTTCATTACAGAATTAAGTCAGTTCAAACATTTGATGTCTGCAGAAAGAATAAAATTCTTACCAATGAGGTTCATGTCAACAGCTCGATCATAGAAGTAAGAGAATGCCATAATGTGGTGGTTGGTCAGTTCTGAAACAGGTTTCATGTTTTCCTTGACAAACTTACTTGTAGCAGCATAGCAGGCGTCAAAATTACTGTTACCAGCAGAACTGAAATAGTAAAAAGTGGTAGCAGAAAGTTCCTATGTTTAATAAAAAATAATTTATTTACCCAGGTTTTAACATCATTGCCTTCAAAATAATCATTTATATTATATATATATATATATATATATATATATATATCATTTATATTATATATATATATATATATATATATATATAAATATCATTTATATTATATATATATATATATATATATATATATATATCATTTATATTATATATATATATATATATATATATATATATATCATTTATATTATATATATATATATATATATATCATTTATATTATATATATATATATATATATATATATATATATCATTTATATTATATATATATATATATATATATATATCATTTATATTATATATATATATATATATATATATATATATATCATTTATATTATATATATATATATATATATATATATATATATCATTTATATTATATATATATATATATATATATCATTTATATTATATATATATATATATATATATCATTTATATTATATATATCATCATCATCATCGTTTAACGTCCGCTTTCCATGCTAGCATGGGTTGGACGATTTGACTGGGGACTGGTGAAACCGGATGGCAACACCAGGCTCCAGACTGATTTGGCAGAGTTTCTACAGCTGGATGCCCTTCCTAACGCCAACCACTCAGAGAGTGTAGTGGGTGCTTTTACGTGTCACCCGCACGAAAACGGCCACGCTCGAAATGGTGTCTTTTATGTGCCACCCGCACAAGCCAGTCCAGGGGCACTGGCAACGATCTCGCTCGAAAATCCTACAGGAGCCAGTCAGGCGGTACTGGCAACGGCCACGCTCAAAATGGTGCATCTCATGTGCCACCCGCACAAGAACCAGTCCAGGGGCACTGGCAACGATCTTACTTGGCTTGCCGGGTCTTCTCACGCACAGCCCATTTCCAAAGGTCTCGGTCCGTAGTCATCGCCTCAGTGAGGCCCAATGTACGAAGGTCTTGCCTCACCACCTCAGCCCAGGTCTTCCTGGGCCTACCTCTTCCACGGGTTCCCTCAACTGTTAGGGTGTGGCACTTTTTCACGCAGCTATCCTCCTCCATTCTCACCACATGTCCATACCAGCGCAATCGTCTCTCTTGCACGCCACAACTGATGCTTCTAATGTTCAGCTTTTCTCTCAAGATACTTACACTCTGACGGGTATTCACATTGACATTACACATCCAACGGAGCATACTGGCTTCATTCCTTGCGAGCTTACGTATGTCCTCAGCAGTTACAGCCCATGTTTCACTGCCATGTAGCATGGTTGTTCGTACGCATGCGTCATACAGTCTGCCTTTTACTCTGAGTGAGAGTCCCTTTGTCGCCAGCAGGGGTAAGAGCTCTCTAAACTTTGCCCAGGCTATTCTTATTCTAGCAGCTACACTTTCAGCGCACCCACCCCCACTACTAACTTGGTCGCCCAGATAGCGGAAGCTATCGACTACCTCTAGTTTTTCACCCTGGAATGAGACAGAAGTTGTTTCCTGTTTGTTTGCAGTCTTTATTGCACCTGAACATCTGCCACAAACAAAAACTAACTTGCTAGTTAACCTGCCTTTGATGTTGCTGCACCTCTTATGTGTCCATAGCTTGCACCGGGTACATCTTATAGAGTTACTACCTACTCCTTTTCTACATACTGAGCAGGGCCATCTACCTGAAGGGGTTTGTGTTTTATCTACCTTCCTACTTATTAGGATTTTGGTTTTAGCTAGGTTGACTCTAAGGCCCTTCAATGATATATATATATATATATATATATAATATAAATGATATATATATATATATATATATATATATATAATATAAATGATATATATATATATATATATATAATATAAATGATATATATATATATATATATATATATATAATATAAATGATATATATATATATATATATATCATTTATATTATATATATATATATATATATATCATTTATATTATATATATATATATATATATATCATTTATATTATATATATATATATATATATATCATTTATATTATATATATATATATATATATATCATTTATATTATATATATATATATATATATCATTTATATTATATATATATATATATATATATATATATATATATATATATATATATATCATTTATATTATATATATATATATATATATATATATATATATATATATATATATATCATTTATATTATATATGTATATATATATCATTTACATTATATATATATATATATATATCATTTATATTATATATGTATATATATATATATATATATATATATATATATCATTTATATTATATATGTATATATATATATATATATATATATATATATATATCATTTATATTATATATGTATATATATCATTTATATTATATATATATATCATTTATATTATATATATATATCATTTATATTATATATGTGTATATATATATATATATATATATATATATATATCATTTATATTATATATATATATATATCATTTATATTATATATATATATATATCATTTATATTATATATATATATATCATTTATATTATATATATATATTATTTATATTATATATATATATCATTTATATTATATATATATATCATTTATATTATATATATATATCATTTATATTATATATATATATCATTTATATTATATATATATATCATTTATATTATATATGTATATCATTTATATTATATATGTATATCATTTATATTATATATGTATATCATTTATATTATATATGTATATATATATATATATATATATATATATATATATATATATATTTATATATATACATATTAGTTATATTATATATAAAGTCATTTGAGCGAGATTGTTGCCAGTGCATCGTTGCCAGTGCCCCTGGACTGGCTCCTGTGCAGGTGGCACGTAAAATACACCATTTTGAGCGTGGCTGTTGCCAGTACTGCCTGACTGGCCTCATGTCGGTGGCACGTAAAAGCATCCACTACACTCTTGGAGTGGTTGAAAGGACCTGTACCAAACTTTAGCATTAAAAGTTAGACAAACAGCAAAAGAGGGCACCACTGCATAGTACTAAAGATCCCAACTTTACTATCAAGATACAGGGCCAGATACTGCAACTGCTTGGGTTTCAAGGGCCCATAGTTCTACAATGTCCTTCCAAAAAGCCTGAAAGACCTGCATGGTGTGGATGTAAGTGTCTTCAAAACAAAACTGGATCTCTTCCTGTTTTGGCTTTTGGTGAAGGAGGGAGTTCGACACAGTTTGCCCCTGAGTTTCTTGCCATGATATAGGTTCATCTGGGATCTTGGACAGCAAGAGGTCAAGTTGTTTCTTGAAATCATCTACTCCTACTCAATGAAGATCCTTTAGATGTGTTGGCATTAAATAGCTTTAGGCCCTTCAATCAAAAGCTACTGCAGTATGTGTTTCTCAATCGACAATTGTCTCAGTTTGCCAAATGCCTTTTGAGAAGTGGAAGCCTGTTGTATATATGTGCATATGTGACCCACTGCTTGACAACCAGTGTTGGTTTGTTTACAGCCCCATAATTTGGCAAAAGAGACTGACAGAATATATACCAGATTGAAAAATAAGTTACTTGGGGTATTACAAATCAGTACACTTGCATGGATAAAAGATGTTAACATAATAACTGCTTTAATAATATTACAACTCAACCAAGAGCAATAACTCATGCTTGCAATACAAAAAAAAAAATAATAAAAAGGTTTATGGTTTACCTAACTTGATAAGTATCCCCAGAAAAGGACCAGCTGGTTTTAGTATTCTCTGGTATACATACTGATTGCAATTGAAGAGGAGTAGCTGAAAAGGAAACAAAGTTAAAATTAATTATTCAAGCATATCTAAAAAGCAAAAAATTTCTCTAGTTGTTTAGGAATAAAGTATAGAGCAGGAAACTTACATTTAGTTCTGCAACAGAAATCAAGATAGCTTGGACAAGATGTTTAACTCTTATAAGTCATTTAGGCCAAACCATTTTATACTATAAAGAAGGGGCCAATCACTTAATAAATATACATGCTTTCCTTTGTCAAATTAGATTCTGATAGTTTTTACCATGTATACACAATGTGTGCACATACATTCAAACATACATAAATGCATACACAAACATACGCCTGATCAAAAAGTACCAAAACTGGTGTTAGAAAAAGAAAATTACAGCACATATCACTTTGGCATTTAATCTCTTTCAAAGTCGTTCCCTTCTGAAGCTGCACACTTTATCCAGCATCATTTCTGTTGATGGAAGCATTCCTGGAACTCCTTTTTTGAATTAACAAGCAACCACTTCATTGTGTAAGGACTGTGCGATGCGAGGTGACAAGAATAGCTCTTTTGTAGCACATCACACAGCCAATACAATAAAGAGGAATTGGATAGTACAATTAAGCGCCAGTGAGAAAAAGGAGATACAACTGAATAGAATGTTTAAGAGAAGGTTTATTGACATGTTAATGTGTGTGTGTGTGTGTGCGTCATGTATACAGAATAATAGACAGGCTGTCATGAGAACAAATGTATGTGTGTATAGGCATGGATGTATGTGTGCATGTTAAGAACATACAAGAAATGACAAATGAAAGAGTCTGTAAATAGAAGTAAGATGAGAAATACCAGTTTGTAGTCAACTGTACACGGTAGTTGAAATACTGTATCAAGAAGTTGCGGCCGTGATGCTGAGCCAGTTGTGGTACATGTTGTACGTGAAGTTGTGGCTGTGATGCTGCAGCCTGAGTCACTTGGTATAGGAGTTCTAGCAGGTTGTATATTTGCTGTTGATCCATGATGAAGTAATTCACAAACAGTGAAGTGTTAGAACCTGGGCGAGTTGCTGATTGAATTGTGTATGTAGAGATGTTGACATTAGGACAATGGTTGTGACAGAGATGGAGGTTGCTGAATGCTGTTGGACAAAGTTGGTGAGCCTCAACATAGCTGCTGTGGTGTTGTCACTGGAACTGGCTGTGTCTTGTGTGGTCAGTGGCTAGACCTTAAAAGGTCTGGAACCAAAGACGTATAATGAAGAAAAAGCTAGGCTTGAAAAGGGTTCGTAAAAGGTTGTTCCCGTGATGCTATCTAAAGTTTCTGACTGGCTATCCACAGTCAGTTGGTACAACAGAGTAGGGGACAAATTGTGCCAATACCAACCAATCGGAGTAGTGGACACAACAGGATACAAACAGTGGCCAAAGGCTAGCTGTTACCTGTTACATTTGAATATATGAATATATAGAGTCTACACTATAATTGCATTCTCTTGCATTTCTTTAATGTCTTGAAATCTTGTCGGAGTCTTCCACTACAAAGACTGAGCCTTGGTTTCGGGGTCAAAGCCATAGATCCATGATTCATCACCTGTTATGACCATCTTCAAACGGTTTTCATCTTCCACAACACAATCAAGGAGATCGTGCGCAGCTGAAACCCAATCTTCTTAAGATGACCAATGCTCAGCACACTTTACATCCAAGCATTTCTATAAACAATGGAAGTGAGTGAGAGCATCAGAGTACATGCACAACAGAATTCAAGTTCAATCTGTGAAAAGTGGGTTCGCTCTATGTACTTTAGCTCTATTACCATAGCAACAGTCCTAATACTTTTTGATCAGACCTCAAACATAAATCAATGCAGCATACATATACATACATAAATGCATGCACATACATATGTTAATGTGCACACGTTCAATAATAAATACACACACACACACACACACATATATATGCACATACATACATATAGTAATATAAATCAATAAAAATATATATCACATGAAGGCAATATACAAAACATACAAGCAGAGTGTGTTGGGTTTACACAGAGGAAATAGGAAGAAATAGAGAAGTAAAGTTTTCTATATTTCAAGTATACACTCATCTTCTAAAAGAATAGACAAGGAGAGAGAGAAAAATGGAGAAAAGAACTTCCATGTATCCACTGCACCCTGATGTATATTACTATACAGTCATACACACATATCCATATTGATTTGTAATACAGTACTGTGAAATACTGGTACAATATTTTATCAAATCAAGGAAGGCTGAAAGGCAAAAGATCGACCCAGCCAGAATTTGAACTCAAAGTCTAAATTAAATCAATGAAATATTCTAGAAAATTCTATTAGATGCTCTACTAATTCTACTAATCCACCACCCTTCATAAATACAGATTAATACATCAATAACTCTTTAGGCTATCCCCTATAGAATTGTTATCAATCCACCATCATTCACATATTCTGATTAATGTATCTTTTAACTCTTAAGGCCGTGACCTGCTAGAACAGTTAGCACGCCAAGTGATTTCATCCAGTTTTACATTCTTAGTTCAAATTCTGCTGGTGTTGATTTTGCCTTTCATCCTTTCAGGGTTGATAAAATAAGTACCAGTTGAACACTGGGGTTGATTTAATTGACTTAGCCCCTCCCTCAAACCTACTGGCCTTCCCAAAATTTGAAATAAATATATTACTAACTCTTAACTTTTTCCGAAACTTTAAACCTGGCAGACATCAAACCAAGTCCAAGGTAACTGAAAATTAAACAAAGAAAAGAAAAACAAAAATATAATTTAATACACCTGTGCATATAACATTTGTAATTAGTACATTTAATACATTGGTTCATTTAACATTAACCGTTGGATATCAACTGACTAAGATTACTACTGGTCCTATGATACAAAATTCAGGTCTTAAAATGATCTACCTTAAAACCTTATGGCCATCTTTCATGCTAATTTATGTTCCAAACACTGGCTTAATATGCCTTCCTACTATAGGCACAAGGCCTGAAATATGTAGGAAGGGAAGGGCTAGTCACCTACATCGACCCAGTATGTAACTGGTACTTATTTCATTGGCTCTGAAAAGATGAAAGGCAAAGTCAGCCTCAGCAGAATTTGAACTCAGAACATAAAGATAGGAGAAATGCCACTAAGCATTTTGTCCACTGTGCTAATGATTCTGCCTGATGCCAAAGTTATTTGACTAAATTCTTTATGTTAAAAAATTGATTGAAATATAGACTGATTATTTCAACAGAAATATGGTAACAAAAGGTATGACAGTATAGTATTTGCCAACCACATGATTTCAGGTTCGGTCCCACAACATGGCACCTTGGGCTAGTGTCTATTACTAAAGCCAAGAGCTGACCAACACCTTGCAAGTGGAGTTGATAGACAGAAACTGAAAGAAGCTCATTGTGTGTGTGTGTGTGTGTGTGTCTTCTGATCTTCACATTGCATGGTAGCTGTGTAATGTGCATTACCATCATAAAAGTGGTATTCTTAATTTCCAATTATCCAGAAAACATATCCAGCCATGTTTGGAAAAAAGTGAAGCTTGGCAACAACATGGGCACCTGGGGTTATCTACTTCAATGAATTCCATCTGACATACAAGCACAGAAAAGTGAATGTCATGATGATGATGAGTTGAATTACCAGTTATATACTGAGGTTAATTCAATCAGCTGATTGTAGTGTCTCTCAAGTTCCTTTGAGTAAGTGAATCTAAGTTTCTGCTTTAAAACTGTTTGCATTTTAAAATTCTAAACTGTTATGGCATAGTGTGTGTGTGTGTGTGTGTTTATACACGTCTTTGTCGCTGCTTTCAACTGGTTTGGTTTGTTTACATTTCCATAACATGGTAGATTAGTGAAACATGAACAACAGAATAAGTAACAAACTTGATATAATTGCTAGAGTCACTTGAAATGGCAAAACCCTTCAATCCATTAAAAAAAATTTATATATCTCTTGAAGTGTCTAAATGCTTACAATGTAAACATCTTGCAATTCTCACTAGTAAGAAAAAAGTTTCTAAAATTTAATGGTTGCTTTGATATAACAAGTAGGTGTCTCGGTTAAAAAGTTCATAGGCTGAACAGGATACTTTCATGGAATGTGGCCAAATGAGGCTTTTTTTCCAACATATTCCTTCTTCCAGTCCACATGCTTCTTCCATCACTGTTGCTGTGCTTGGATCCTATTGATGAAGAAGCTTTCATCCTGTTGGTCAAAAAGGTCATCGACAGCAGATATGATGTCATCATCACTGTGGTACTGGTTCCCAGCCAAGTGCTTTCTCATATTTTGCGAACAGATGATAGTCATATGAGGCTAAATAAGGAGAATAGTCAACTAGTGCAAAGCCACAGTCATGCACAGAAGCCATTGAAACTAAATGGCTTCTGTGCTGGAGCATTTCCTGATGAAACAAGACCCCTTTTGTCAGTTTTCCTGGACACCTGGTCTTGATAACCTTTCCTAACTGCCTCATTAAATTGGCCATAGTACTCTCCATTGATGGTGTGTACCTTTTGAAGAAAGTCAGTAAACACAATGGTTTTTGCATCCCAAATATCTGAGGCCATCAACTTCTCTGCAGATGAAATGATTTTGGCCATCTTTGGAGGTGAGGGAATGGTATTTTCACTGCATGGATTGTCTCAAGCTCTCTGGCTCAAAGTGATGAAGTCAACATTCATCTGGGGTTACGAAATGTTCAAGGAAACAAGTGCTGTCTGCCCCAAACAATGTCAAATTTTCTCATGATGTGATCAGCCTGGTGTATTTTTGATCAGATATCATAAGACGTGCCACCCACAAAGCAGAAACCCTCATCATGCCAACTTCATTGAGCACAATATTCTTAACTCTCTCTCATGGGATATGCTAATCGTATTGGCTGTTTGATTTAGAGTCAATCGCCTGTCATTCATCACCATGTGGTGAACATGATCCATGTTTTTCTAATGGTGGCAGTGGAAGACATCTGGAAGCTGGGTCATCTTAAAGATTCTCCTTTCCCCTCCTAAATTCAGCTGACCACTTTTGCACTGTTGATAAAGCTGGAGCATCATCCCCTAATGTAGCAACCCTGTCAGCATGAATGTCCATGGGGGTGAAACACTTTTTCTGCTGGTACTTGATAATGCTGATTCCAAATTTTACCAATTTTCAAGAGAAATCTCTACTAGTTACTTTGGAAGCTGGAAAAAAATAACGCAGTTATTAATAAGAAAACTTAAAATTAATGCAATATTTAACAGTTCTAGATTATTCCTTCATTGTCGGCCTATGAACTTCTCAGCTCAGTATCATAGAATACCTATCATGTTTACAAAAAATATGAGTTCAAATCACACAAGCAGCCTTTGATCTTTTTCCATCGTAGGGTTATTTTAACCCAATATTCTACACACTATAATGTATAACTTTATCTACTTCAAGTTCTATAAAAATAATTTCCTTTCCTTTGAGGCAGCTGTGCAATTACTGAAACAAGTAAAATAAAAGTATACCTATGAGTGTATAAATTGTAGCTTTGTCCAAATAAAGTTACAGATTCCTTGAAATCCTCCCCAACCTGTTGCAATGTTCCAGGCTTTGATGGTACAAATGTGATCTGGGTTGAGCCTCCACCAAGATCCAAAGCTACAGCGGTTCTGTTAGGTGTATCGAGTAAATCTGTTTACAAATAAAATAGATTCTTAGTCATCTACACAATCATTGTCGTCATTGGACTTACAGGGACGTGGTGATAAGGAGAATGGTGACAGAGACGAAAAGGAAGCTGATGAGAGATAATGACAAGGAGGATAGTGAAAGTAAGGCTGATGGCAGTGATGAAAACAGAGGCAAACTCCACTGAGGTCAACTCTGCCTTTCATCCTTTCACGGTCATTGAAATAAGCACCACTTATGCACTAGGCCTTGTGCCTTTAGTAGAAAGGATTATTATTATTATTATTACTATTATTAAGAAGGCAGAATCATTTGCACACCAGGCAAAGTACTTAGAGGTATTTTATGTCTTTACATTCTGAGTTCTATTTCTGCCAAGGTTGACTTTGACAGAAGCAGGTGTCTTGTTGTAGAGAAGGTACAAGGTTACCTGGCCAGAGAGAGAGAGAGAAGAGTATTAAGTAATATTGGTAGACATGTGCGAGTGAGACTGTTGCCCCAGTTTGGACATGTAATGTTTAGAGGTTATACATGTTCTGAAAAACATATTTGTTAGTTGTTAGGGAGGTAGAAATCTAGCTTTATAGCTTACCCCCCCCCCACACACACACGCGCATACACCAAGGAAGATACAGAAAGAAATGAAGAGACTGGTACAAATGGAGTTGTCGTACGTTGTCATCCAGTCTGTACTAACAGGGAAAAACACGATGACGAGGAAGATGGTAATAAAGATGGGTTGTAGCGATGATGATAGTGGTAGTATTGGTGGTGGCGACGATGATGGTGGTGATGACAACGACGACGATGATGACGAGAACTATGAAAGTAGTGATGAAGTATCATTTAAAAGCAACAACAAAAAAAAATGAATGTATGGATTATCTCCCTTAGAATAAAGGCGCTCAGCCAGAGTTTCAGATCACCATAGCAACTATACAGGGACACGCAAGACGTATGACAGCATGGAAAGTGGATGTTAAACGATGATGATGAAGATGCGTACATGATTGTGATGTATGTATACGACTGTGAAGTTAAAAAGTTTCAGGTTTAGTCCCACTGCATAACACCCAAGGCAAGTGTCTTCTACTATTGCTTTGGACCAACAAAAGCCATGTGAATGAATCTTAAAGAGGGACACAGAGAATCTTGTGTGTGTGTGTAAGAGAGAGAGACAGAGAAACAAAAGAGAGAGTGTGTCTGGATGTTAACTTCACACAATTATAAAAGATTATCACCATCATATAGGTGGCGTTCATTATTTTGAATCTCCTGTAAAAATATGCCTGGCCTTGGGAAATATTACTTTATTCTTGATCACTCTCTCTCTCTCTCTCTCTCTGACCAGGTAACTATGTATCTCCTCTACAGCAAGACACCTGTTTCTGTCAATCTGTTACACACTAACTTTTTATCACCTCCTCCCCTCTCAGAAGATCTTTGTCTTGTAAGTTACTTGGTGACCTTGCCAATGCTGGTGCCACACAAAAGTGGTTGGCATTTGGAAGGGCATTCAGCTGTAAAAACCCTGCCAAAACTAATCCTACCTTGCTGGTGCCATGTTAAAAGTACTCAGTTCTCTCTGCATGTCGGTTGGTGTTAGGAAGGGCATCAGCTGTAAAACCCTTCCAAAACAGACACAGAGGTGTGGTGCAGTCTTCTGCTTAGCCAGCTCCTGTTAAACTGTCCAACCCATGCCAGCATCGAAAGCAGACATTAAATGATGATGATAAACAGGTGAGGGTTGGTAAGAGGAAGAGCCTGTGATCATTGAAAATCTGCTTCCACAAACTGTCTGACCTATGCAAGCATTGAAAGTGGGGATATTAACATGATGATGCTTAACAATCATCATGACGTGTGCGTGTGCATGTGTGTGTATGCGTGCGTGAGTGCACACACACACACACACATGACTAGTGCTGTATCTGTCACTACTACACATTTCAGACTAACAACAGAGTGAACCTTTTAAACACACGTACACACATGAACCGGTGATGGTGATGATAGTTGTGGTCAACAAAGTTATATCAGAGATTTCGTTTCACTAAGTAAAACACTGATTCTCAAAGGGGATACTTACCAAGGAGATAGTTGACAGTCAGCCAGCTGTAAATTCCTAAAAGAAGAAAACAAGAAAGGGTCACATGTTATAAGCATAATATATATATATATATATATATATATATATATATATATATATATATATAAGGAGAATTCACACAAAAAAAAAAACAAAAGACAAAGACAGGTGGTGTAGACAACAAATAGATGTATTAATATAATGCTCGGGAATTGAAAACGTCTTTAATGTTTTGAGCCTACGCTCTTCCACAGAAAGGAACACAGAAAGAAACAAGGAGAGAAAAAAAAAAATGTGTAGTGGTGAGCAATCTATCATGGCGAATGCTGGATAGAAAGGTCTCACAGGAGAGCTTAGAAGTAGGGGAGATAATAAAGTAGTGGTGATCCCAAAACAAAGGTGTGCATGCGTGTGTATAAGAGAGTTCGTATGTGTGTGGAAGAGGGCTGGTGATCTTGACATGTGTGTGTGTAGGTGTGTAGGTGTGAAAATGTGGAGCTGGGAATTGGTCAGTGCTGGTGTGTTGTGATGTGTTGTGCGAGAAGAGAGCTGCATACGGATCGGACTGTTTACAACATGTCTTTGAACAATCAAATACTGGACATTAAATTCTTTGCAAATTGATCGCTAAATTATCAAATATATCCTTTAATTCACTTATATAAAATACATTTTTGATACGTAATTTCATCCTTGAATGTTAATTCACTGATTTTACAATTTTGTTGTTGCGTTCAGAAGATCACTCCTTTTTATACCCAAGAATTTGCCGGATCGTAACACAAGATAGAAATGCAAATAGTTGCACATTGGGGAAGGTAGCAGGCAGGGTAATTATGAGGATAATGTAAGTCTAAAGGAGTTTATATACAGTGGCAGCAGTAGCAAGTAAAGAAGACAAGAGGTTGACCACCAGAAGTATGGCTGCCATGCTTGTTGGGTCGTAAACAACATTAAGAGGTAGATACTAATTTCCAGAGTAAAGGCAGTAATTATTATAGGGACAGTAATATTTACATACACACACACACACACACACACACACACACACACATACATACATAAATATACACGAACACACACATATATGCACACACTCATACATATAAATGTACACACACACACACAAAATAAGATAGACAGACAGATAAATAGATGTAAGATAGATAATAAACAAACAGATAATAGGTAAACAATGTCTCAATAATATACTATTCTAACTCATGCTAGCATGGAAAAATGGATATAAAATTAAACAAAAGTAAAAGAAAGATGTACAGTAAGACTGAACTGAAATCTTGGTTGTCAAGCACACTAGATTATTAACATTGTCACATCAGTAACACCCTAAAAGTTACTATACACTTATCTACCCCTATCTCTTCTGATCAACAAAATGAGATTTCCATTTCAACCCTTTCATTTCCATATTTGTCTTGAAATACATTGCTTTTGTTTTAATTAGTTTTGAAAATGATTCAGAATTTAGTAAAATAACTTTGCTTGAAATATTAATTAACATAAAATGTTGATGGAAGGTTTTAATTTCAATCACTTTAAAACAGGAAGTTTATCTCAAAGAATTAAGAGCAGCCTTAAGTCTCTGCCTTCTCTTGAAGCTTTGTGCTGCTTGCCCCATGGCATCTCTATCACCATATTTTGGCAGGAAACTGCATAGAAATAAAATCTTCCATCAAAATTTTATATTAATTCACAAATGTAAATTAACATAATTTAGAATGTTCCAAACACCGACTTAATAATGACAAAGTTATTTAACTAAATTCTTCATTACTTGCAAAATTAATTGAAATAAATGAGTGAATTTCAGTAGGGTTTAAATGATTTAAATTAAAATCTTCCATCAAAATTTCAGGTTAATTTACATTCCAAACATCAGCTTAATAATGACAAAATTATTTTACTAAATTCTTCATTATTTTCAAAATTAATTGAAACAAAGTTAGTGTGTTTCAACAGAAATATGGTATCATATAAGTCCATTCTGTTATGAAAACCATAAGATAAAGTTGACCCAGTATTAATGAAAAAGTTTAATAGATAAAAAGACTCAAATATGAAGTCAATCTTTGAATGAATTTTGCACGAATAACAAATGTAAACATGAATACCAGAAAGAAACTGCATTACTAGAAACTATAGAATCCAGTTTCGATGTGAACTTACCCGAGGAAAAATTCAACATTGGAAATAACAACATACACCCTAAAAACACACACTAACCTTCTTTAGTGCCACTCATTATTTCAGTATTATTTTCAAGCATTTTGAAAGGAAACCTCTTAAACAGCTTCTCTACCTGGTAAAATATGGAAATAAAAATGCATTACACATACAGAAATTGCAAGCAACACACACACACACACACACACACACACACACACACACACACACACACACACACACACACACACACACAGAGAGAGAGAGAGAGTGAGTAGGAAAAAGCAAAAGTGTAAGAGAGAGAGCAGGAGAGAGATAGTGAAGAGCCAAGGTATAGTTACAAGTAACAAAGATCAGAATGTTGAACAATACCTGGTCACTGATGGCATGAAGCCCTGCCAACACAAAACAACCCTAACCCCTCCACACTGGCATTGCCCTTGCAGATATCAGGCAGAGGGTGGCCAGGTGAATTGAGACAACAAAGGTTATTAGTTATGAATTCCACTTCTTCCATGGATGCTAGCACCCTACTGAAGTGAAGAATCAGCTTCCTCAGCCATGTCCAGCTCCTGTCAATATCTCGGGATGAAGCTAGGCTCCAACTCTTGAAGGAAAAGCTTGAGAACAATCCTCTTTCAACTCACATGAGAATCCCCACTGTTGCAGACCTCCATGGATTAAATGGAAGAGACCCAATCACCTAAAAATGACAATGAGATGATGAAAAGTTGCTTTGGTCAGCTGAGACTACAAGACCAAACCCAACCACCTGTGTATGTGGAGAAGCAGACCATATTTTGGAGTACTGCCTTGTTTATCATCTACCACCCACCTTTTGCAAATGTCCGTAAAAATGCAAATAGCTGTGTGAAGAAATGGAAAATTGTCATAGCATTAGGCTTAAGAATATCACATGTATAGTCCAACAAGCACAATATCACATACTCTTAGAATCACATAACCACAATATAACATGTAGCAGATAGTTCAATAACAGAATCATAAGAATATCACCATGTGCTTCTTTATTGTTCATGTATCAGAAAACACATGTATCAAATAATTCAAAGAAAAAAAGATACCACTTGTGCCATTCTACTGACCTCAAGAAGAATATTGTTGGCAGGTTGTTCACCAAGTAAGCGCAAACCTGCTGTGGCCTTCAGGGCAATTGCACAGGATGACTGCAAGTCCTCTGGAACTTTTGATTTGGCTAAATTAAGTAAGGGTAGTAAAGAACCAGCTGCCTGCAATTAGAAAGAGAAAATATTAATATTCAACATATCCATCATCATCATCATCATCATCACCCCCACCACCATTACTAACCCCATCAATATCTTTTTACTATCAGTAGTAGCAATATAAATTATCAATATCCTGATTATCATCAACATAGCATGCTGCACACTTTAACACCCACATCTGGTTTCTTAGGGTACTTTTCAGTAAAATATACCCTATTGGATGCATGCATTTACACAAAACTCCTGCTCCCTTGCCTATCCATGGTTTTCCTGCAACATTCACTTGGAGACGGGCACCAACCAGTCTCAGTGTGGTGTTCTAAGAAGTTTATGGGCACAGAGCCTTCTCATCTGACAAATTTATACAGTTGGCTTAATTCCCCTGCCCCCCACCCCTCAACGGCTCGACTGTTCTTTTCCTCAACAACTCAGCCCCTCTCACCTCTTCCCTCAACAACTTCACCCTCTTCTCCTTGATGACTTCACTCCCCCTCTCCTCAACAACTCATAACTGTTTAAGTTTAGTAACAAGTTAAGTATTTAGGACCTAAACAAACAAAGTGTACTAATAGTTTTCCAAATTCCAAGATCCACAAAGCTGGTATTTATCACCAGTTTCTTTAGTGCTAAATGGATGAGAGAGACAAATATTCTTCTAATAAGAAATGATTCTCTAGCTACAGTAACTCAGCACCACAGACCAACAAAGCACTCAGCAAATATACAATGCTACTACTGCTTGCCACAGCAAAATATATCATCAATGGGTTGTATTAAGAATAAAGATGATTCAACAAGTGTCTCTACAAGATCACTCAGAAATAACAATCAAGTCTTCGTCCAGATACAACGTAACCAGCTTGAAAGACGGAACACATTAGATAGTACCACATCTAATAAAAGGACAGGATGGTCGCAGCGGGAATGCCTTACATCGTGGGTTTACTTGATCAGGGTGGACTTTGGGGTTAAATAGCTAAGAAACAAGCTGATACAACAAAGAAGTCTCTATATGGTCACTAGGTTTGCTAGAAATATCAACTAAATCTCCCTCCAACAATATAGTTTTAGCTTAACCTAAAAGGACAACATTAGCATTGCTGAAATACTTTTGATTCTAGGTTTACTGAAACAGTGCCGACTTGAGGCCTAACAACAAGTAAGAATCGAGACTTGGCTGCTGAGAAATGGTAATGGCAGGAGATGAACCACACATTTTGCTTTTAGTATCCAATGCTTTATTGATTGTCATCAGTGTCAGCAAGTAAAGATGGTTCAAATCCTGTAGATGGAAGCTAACTGAATTCTTAGAATACTTTAATCCATTATTCCTACCTAAACCTTCTTTTATACTAAATTTCCTTGAAGGAGATTCTTTATCTTTAAAATGGGTAGCACATGTTATAATTTCTAAATATTATACCAGTATGCCACATAATATGGATGGAGTACATTATAAACAAAATTATATAAGACCAGTATGTCACATAATGTAAATGGTGGTTGATAAGTATGCATCATCATCATCGTTATTACCTCCGCCAAGGAAGGGGGTTATGTTTTCATCGGCATTGATTTGTCCGCCTGTCCGTCTGTGTGCAAAATAACTCAAAAAGTTGTGAATGGTATTTGATGAAACTTGCAGAAAAAGTTGGTACTGGCAAAAGGAACAGATGATGAAATTTTGGTAGTGATCCAGGAATTTTTATGGATTCTTGAAGGATTTTTCATTTGTTATATCTACTTTACACGAAGTATTACAATGTTACATTCTTTGATTATCTCCCTTGAAAACACCTTCATCGTTTCCACGTAACCTATGGTGGTGTTGCTGTTTCCAAAGTTTATTTTCGGTTCTCTATTAGTAATTTTACCTGTGTATCATCATCATCATCATCATCGTTTAACGTCCGCTTTCCATGCTAGCATGGGTTGGACGATTTGACTGAGGACTGGTGAAACCGGATGGCAACACCAGGCTCCAGTCTGATTTGGCAGAGTTTCTACAGCTGGATGCCCTTCCTATCTTAAAATGAGCTGCTTGGTGGAGGTCTGTGCTCTCCGAGTGCTTTTCTAGTTATTTTAATGTGGACTTTTGCTATGCTTACATGCATCAGACAGAATTTTTTGAGAAGAATATTCTATGGCCATGTGCCCTTCCTGTTGCCAACCCTCACTTATTTCCTAAAAAGGTAATATTTACCCTGACTGCCACGTCTTCACAGAAGACTGAAAATGAACGACAGAACTTGTATGATGGTGATGCTTGTTTATAACTATCACATGATGTCGAGACAAGAAAACAGAACACACACACACACACACACAGAGAGAGGCACCTTTTAGTCTCTGTCTATCAAAACTACTCCCAATGCTTAGTAAAATGCAATTGCCCAATGTACCACTCAGTGGAACTGAACCTGAAATCATGCAGTAGGGAAGACCATATTTTGTTCCTCTGTTCCAAGCCATACTTGCAACAGAACGCATAAGCAAGACACAGCATCTGATCTATCGAGAAGAGCAGTGATGCCATGTAAGAATTATCTTGAACTGCGATACCCTCATCTAATGAATGCTAGCATGGAAAGCAAATGCATAATAATGATGATCATGATGATGCCAGCTAAAACAGATGGGACACATATTATTGATTACAACCATGAACAATTAACTTGTTTAATTATCTACTTCTGTGTCATAATTTAGCTCAAGCCAATAAGTGCTAAACTACACAATATAGATGTCCATGACTATTTAAAACCTTAATCAATGATTTTCAAGATGGTTGGGTTTGATTAAAAGGAGATTAGGCTGTTATTTCTAGCAGATTGAGAAATTGCATACAGGTTTTCTTTTCTTCATTTAATTTTTGTTTTGTTTAATCTGATTGGGTAGGGGCAGGCAAGGCTGTGTGAGTGATAAGTTTGCTTCCCAGCAATTATGGTTACGAATTCAGCCTCACTCCACTTTTTAAACAAGTGTCTTCTACTTCAGCCTTAGCCTGATCGCAGCCTAGGAGTTGGGTTTGGGAGATGGAGACTGAAAGAAGCCCACCATATGTATACATGTGTGTGCGAGTATGTCTCTTTGTTTATGCCTCCTTCACATCACGTGATCGTTGTACACAAGTGTTACCCACACACAAGCGGTCTCACTGATTTCCAATATTCTACAAAATCATGGATGGCTATGGGAAATATTGTCTTGCTCAGAAACAGGTGAAGTTGGTGACAGGAAAGGCATCCGACTGAAGAAAATCTGCCTCAATGAACACTGTCTGACCCATACAAGCATGGAAATATGGACATTAAAAATATGACAATGATGATGTTCATGATGATGATATCTCCACCAAAGAAAAAGATGTCTTCTTAGCATCTAGAAATTAAACATGGTTCTTTGTACTCAATGATAACTCACCTTCTTTGGGTCACTAGCATAAGCTGATAATCCGGGTTTAATTTCATTAAATATATCTGCTATCAATATCATCTTTTTTTCTGAAATAAATATTAAATAATGAATGAATTGAAGATTAAAATGTCATGATTTTCAATGTTAAGTTATACTGGATATTAATTACATGTAGCAATTTGAGGCACGAAAGTAACACATACACATGTTCATCATCATCATCATCGTTTAACATCCGCTTTCCATGCTAGCATGGGTTGGACGATTTGACTGAGGACTGGTGAACCAGATGGCTACACCAGGTTCCAATCTGATTTGGCAGAGTTTCTACAGCTGGATGCCCTTCCTAACGCCAACCACTCAGAGAGTGTCGTGGGTGCTTTTACATGTCACCGGCACGAAGGCCAGTCAGGCGGTACTGGCAACGGCCACGCTCAAAATGGTGTATTTTACGTGCCACTTGCACAGGAGCCAGTCCAGCGGCACTGGCAACAATCTCGCTCGAATGTCTTTACACATGCCACCAGCACAAGTGCCAGGAAGGCGACGCTGGGCACAGGTGCCATCACGATTTTGCTTTCGCTTGCTCCAACAGGTCTTCGCAAGTCGAGTTTCGTGTCCAATGAAGGAGACGACGTTGGCGTGGGTGCCAGCTGTCGAATTTAGTTCGATTTCGATTTCACTTGCTTCAACAGGTCTTCACAAGCGGAGTTTAGTGTCCAATGAAGGAAGGTGTGCATAAGTGGGCTGGCTACACCCCTGGCAGAAGCCCTGGATTTAGGTCTCACCTGGCTTGTTCTTTGATGGTAACTCTGTTGTGCATTTCTCTCTCAAATTATTGTTTCTGATGAGTAATATCATATGAAAGAAATTTAATATTTTAATTGGTTATAGGTTATATAAAACCTGGAAAAGACTTATGATGGCTGAAGATTTGAAAGTCAAGGCCTCCAGTTGACAAGAGACAATAAATAGGAGTTTGGATAAGCTTTTATCTTTTACTTGTTTCAGTCATTGGACACACACACAAACATATATACATACAAGATGAGCTTTTCCATCTCTCAAATTCATTAACAAGGCTTTGGCTGGCCTGGGGCTACAGCAGAAGGCACTTGCCCAAGTTGCACTGGGAATGAACCCATAATCATGGGGTTGGGAAGCAAACTTCTTACCAAACATGAGTAAAATAATATACAAAGGGGACAAGTTTAGTTGAAACTAGACATCTATGTCTGACAATGAATTTTTAGAAGTTTTAATGTTGTATTCTGATATATATCTGTGGTGTTTATCTGTAGACTTATTTTAGTTCTTTTTGCAAGTTCTTAAGTTAGGTATATTTGATTCTGGAATTATTAAGGGGTTCTCAATTAGTTCATTTCATACTTTTTTTGGATTGTACTAGTTTAGGTTATTTACTTTGATAGTGTTTAGGTGAGTGGTGTGACTTACATTGTTAAATTAATAATATGGGGAAAATACATTACATATATTTTATGACAAGAAAAAGGAATAAGAACAAAAATAAATCTGCCAACACTTCAACAATTTAATTAGAAAATATAGCCAGGACTAAATTTATTCAAGTTTAGTTCAGCAGAAGATTGTCTCATCATTGCTTTAATGTCCAATTTTCTATGCTTGCATAGGTTGGGCAGAGTTTATTGAAACAGATTCTCTACAGCAGGATGCTCTTCTTGTCACCAATGCCCACCTATTTCCAATCATGGTAATATTTTCCCCATGCCAAAACATGTTTTTTCAACAATATTAGAAATGAATAATATTGTTTATATGACAGCAATGTTCCTTTGCTGCTATCATGCAATGTCAGTACAAAGAGACACAAACACATATTCACTCACTCTCTCTCTCTCTCTCTCTCTCACACACACACACACACTTAATCATAATTGTTAGTCTGCAAAAATATATTTTGTTTTGCCTATGGCTCTTTGGGAACTTTTTAAACTGGTTACCCCACCCGCTGGAATAATACATACACACACACAAACACGATTGACTTTTTTCAGACTCTGTCCACTAAATTCAGTTACAAAGCTTTGGTCAGCAAAGAGGTATAATAGAAAACAACTTGTCCAAGGTGTCATGTTGTGGGATTGAACAACCTGAAACCATGTGGTTGGGAAACAGACTTCTAAATCACACAGCCACAGTTGTGCCTATGTATATGTGGAAGTGAGAGACCCAGGAAGGGAAATGGGATGAACTACTGAAGAATGACCTCAGGAAGCTGAACCTTTGTCAGAGATGCCTGGCCATACTCAAGAAGACCCACATCCCACAGCAGAAACGTTAAGACTGATCCTTCTGGTAATGTAAAGTACTCATGGCAATGTCACATAAAAGTGCCTGTGGCAGTGTTATGTAAAAGCACCTGTGTGGTGCCACATAAAGGCACCCAGCACATTCTGTAAAGTGGTTGGAATTAAGAAGGGCATCCAATTATAGAAACTATGCCAAATCAGACTGGAGTCTGGTGCAGCCTTCCAGCTTACCAGTTCTAGGCATGGACAATGGATGTGAAATGCTGCTGATGATATATGTATATATGTATGTACGTATGTAATGGCAAGACAAAAATCAGTGCATTTGAAAATGAAAAGGAATTAATATTTCAACATTTTTATGTGTGTAAACGAGTAAGGCATGAGATGTAAAAGAACCAGCAGAGAATTTCTAAAGGTCTGTCAAATCACTGCAAGAAATACAACACAGTGTTAGAAAAAAAAAAAAAAGTAAAGAGTTCATTATTTTTCACTTTCTCTCTCTCTCTCTCTCTTTCTCTCTCTCTCTCTCTCTATCTATCTATCTATCTCTACCTTAGTGAAAATGATTGACCAAATGAGTGAAACAGTGGGTGAGTTACATCAAGTAAAAGGATGAATTTAACCAAAGAATAACGATGCATAAATGAATAAATAAATAATAACAGTAGAAGCATACAAATAATGTCAACAGTTCATATCTGAAATACTCACCTTTATTATCGTTGCTAAAACTGAATATATGAATCCTAGAGCCAGTGCTTCCAGCATCAAACATGATGCCATAAATATATTTGCCTTCTTTGGAAGAAGGGTAATTCCAGCGGTAAGCAGTAGAGAGCCAAACTACCATAACGCAGAGAACAGTAAAACCTGCAGCCCACATCTTCATCGGAAAACTGAATGAATTAAGTATCCTAGAGAGTTTCCTTCTAGAGTTACAAAGACTAGGTTTAATGATTGAAGTCTTTTCCATTTACCTAAGAAGAAAAACAGAAAAATAGAGAAAAAATAAATTATATAATGATACATACATTTTTGTTTCACTTATTTTTCAGTTTTATACCCATTTTTTTTCTATTTTTGCATAAGGTGTCATGTGGGATTGAACAACCTGAAACCATGTGGTTCGGAAACAGACTCCTTTATCACACAGCCACAGTTGTGCCTATGTATATGTGGAAGTGAGAGACCCAGGAAGGGAAATAGGATGAACTACTGAAGAATGACCTCAGGAAGCTGAACGTTTCAGGCGAGATGACAAAGGACTGAGATACCTGGTGCCTTGCCATAACCAAGAAGACCCAAATCCTGCAGCAAAAGTTTCTAAGACTGATCCTGCTAGTGGTGTAAAGCACTCATGGTAATATCAATGTAAAAGTGCCCCTGCAGTGCCACATAGAAGTGCCCATGTGGTGCCATGGCACATGACATAGTGGTTAAGCTGTTGCATTCATGATTGTAAGACATTGGTTCTGATTTCCAAACTGGGTGGCACATTGTGTTCTTGAGCAAGACACTTCATTTCATGGTGCTCCAGTCCACTCAGCTGTAAATGAATTCCAACAATAACTGGGAAGTTATTCCTGCAACAAACTAGTGTCCCATTCAGTGGAGAATTTTGTAATTTCCATCACATATACAGCATAGAAACAGGGTTATACTCCAGCCTTAGGTGTACTAGGGCTCAAGACAGACTTGTGTAAGTGGGGGTGGTTTGTTGTATCTTGGGTGGATCACAATGCCAATAAGAAATACACACACGCAAATTCTATTTCACTTCTTTTATTATTGCAGTAGTAGTAGTAATAGTAGAAGTAAGGTAGCAAAATTGTTAGCACATTGGACAAAATGCTTAGTGATATTTCTTGTGGCTTTTTACATTAAGTTCAAATCCCAAAGAGGTCAACTTTGCATTTCATCATTAAAGGATCAATAAATTGTCAATACCATCAACTAACTCCATCTCCCTAAAGCTGCTGGCCTCCAAAATTTGAAACAATTATCATAATTAGTGATAAGGGGGCAAACTGGCAGAACCATTAGCATGTTGGACAAAACGCTTAAAGGCAAGTCTTCTGGCTTTTTACATTCTGAGTTCAAATCCTACAAAGATCAATTTTGCCTCTTGTCTTCATGTGGGTTGCTAAAATACTTGACTAGACTAGAGTTAAGAATTTTATCAGAGTCAATAATCACATCACATTGCTTAATTTTAGATCAATAATTAAATATTTTAATCTCCGTAGCATGGAAAGCGGACGTTAAACGATGATGATGATGATGATGTAGCAATTCTGTGTCTCTATTGGTTTCTATTAACAAGACACGAAGCCCCTATAAGAACAATCACTAAAAAGAGTTGGTTGATGATGACAATAATGATGACCTTAACTCACAGGAATTATAGCGAGAAAGGGGGATAAACTAGCAGACAAAGAGATGAGTAGAGACATACATTATAAGTGGAAGACTGATATAAAATAAATCTATTTACTTCACCTTCTGGAATGAGAGAGAGAGAGAGAAAAAGAGGGAAGGAAAGCATCCATGACATGATGCAGAGTGAATGTGATTAGTTGAAAGGAAAGGTAGAGAGAGAGAGAGGGAAAGAGAGAAATGTTGATGGTAATAGTGGTGGTAGAAATGGAGGTGGTGGCGGGGCTGGGCAAAGTTCAGTGGGCTCCTACCTCTTGCTGGCAACTAAGAGCCTCTCACTCAGAGTGAAAGGTAGACTGTATGATGCATGGGCCCCAAATGCTGAGGACATGCAGTTGTGTGAACTGTTTTTGGACCTTTTTTTCTTTAAAAAAAAACATGGCAAAAAACAAGGACAAGGTTGTAGAGTTGGAAATTGTCCCACCTAAACAGTGGTTGAAAGATTTCGAAAAGCGGATGGTGGTGCTGAGGACCTATTCTAGGTCGCTCAGCATTATCGTTCAATTCAACAAAGATTGCATTGAAAAAGAGTTGGCAGTATACCTGCCAACTGTAAAATTTATTTCCTGGGGGTACAAATTTGCAACAGTCTGGTTGCTATTTGGTACCCCCAAGGAAGCCTGTACCTTCACGGAGAAACCCTTGGAGAGAAAGAAGGTTGTCTTCCTCCCCACTTATAGTGGGAGAAAAATAATAAGAGCCTGGGTGTGCGGGCTACCCCCGGGCATGGAGGCCAGATGGATTGAAGATACCATCCGGCGAGGCCTGGGGGATAGTGGCCCCAGGTTGCTCAATGTAACTGGCTCCCACAGTCAACTGGGAAGGGTCGAAGACAACTTTGACCCTATGGACCCCAGTGGCGACAGGGAAAACGACCTTCCCGAACTCTTTGACAATGGCAGGCTCCAAGTATCCAGTGATACTGGAGGGTCACCCCCCCCCCCCACCCAAGTGTCAATTGTGCCTGGAGTTGGGCCATGTCAAAAAGGATTGTCCAAGAGACCGTGGCAAGGCCCCAGAGCAGGGAAAGACAAATAAATGCTCTGCCCTCTCATTGCAGAGTAAACCACACGTTTTTATACATTGTCACATTCCTCTGAAATTAAACCACAATCCCCACATTTACCAAAGTAAATGTATGCATACCCATGCTAGCATGGAAAGCGGACGTTAAACGACGACGACGACGATGATGATGATGTATTGTGATGAACTGGTGTAATTAAAAATGAAACTTGCAACTTTACTTTCTTGAATTACAAAAACGAATTAGTAACATTTCTTAAAATCATAATGGTTCAAAAAATTTATTTCAATAAAAAATTTTATAATTATAAGTAGTGCAACAGAGACAACAGTAAACCACAACACAGCATGTGGTTGTCATGGTAACAAGGTGCTAATGCCAAGCTGTCTGTTGATTGGCTAAAATTACCCAAATTTCCCAACTTTAATGCCAAATTACATCAGATTCTTTAATTTATGAGATAAAGCAATTGGTTGATCGTAATCAAAATTCAGAGTTGCATTGATGGGGGGGGGGAGGGGGGCTCATTTTACAAATGAGAAAAACAAGACCCAAAAATTGTAACTTAGTTCAAAGTATTTACTTACTCGTTTCAGTAGTTCTGGAATGACAAGTTATACTTTTTTATAGTCCTAATTATATTTTAATTGAGTGGCTGTGTGGTAAGTAGCTGTTTACCAACCACATGGTTCTGGGTTCAGTCCCACTGCGTAACACCTTGGGCAAGTGTCTTCTACTATAGCCTCAGGCCGACCAAAGCCTTGTGAGTGGATTTGGTAGGCGGAAACTGAAAGAAGCCCGTCGTATATATATGTATATATTTGTATGTGTGTGTATATGTTTGTGTGTCTGTGTTTGTCCGCCCAACATCGCTTGACAACCGATGCTGGTGCGTTTACGTCCCCGTAACTTAGCGGTTCGGCAAAAGAGACTGATAGAATAAGTACTAGGCTTCCCAAAAATAAGTCCTGGAGGTGACTTGCTCGACTAAAGGCGGTGCTCCAGCATGGCCGCAGTCAAATGACTGAAACAAGTAAAAGAGTAAAGAGAGTATACCTATGCCACCTCCTACATACAATAGATATATATATTATGGCAAAACAATAGAGATTCAAAACAATTCAACGCCATATATATATATATATATATATATATATATATATATATATATATATATATATATACATATGTATTTATAATCCTTCCATCTTATATATGGCAAAACCTTTATAGACGTGAAACCCAGGGTAACCCCATAAACCAACCTCCCCCTATTAAAATATTAACTGCTCTACATCTTGGAGTGTGCTTCTTCACTGGATTTATGTTTTTCTACAAATGATATTTATATATATCTTAGTCGCTTGATCACTCTCTAGGATCGATAGGGCTATGGTTGAGAGACATCTCAAGAAGGTGGTTAGTGACCAAACGATTTTCCGGCTGCAAGAGATTCCAAGGTGGTGATTTTTTTTGTTCTTGTTTCTTTTTTTTTTCAATTGTGTTCTGTTTTGTCCAATTTTCTAATCTAATTTTGGGTACTTTTTGGTTATCTCACCCCTATTAAAAAACTAAGTTATCTCCCCACTAAAAAATTGAGTTTGTGACAAGAAATTGGATTAAGAGTTAAATCTTTTCGATTCCATACTTCAACACATTGTTGACGTTTGGCCCCCTCAGATTCAATAAGATGTTTCATCTTTTCATTTTTTTTTGTTTTTTAATTAAGGGTTAAACAATTTTTTTTAGTTGAGGGAAATAACCAAAAGTACCGATATTTCTCATAAAACGTGGGGAGATAATCCAATTTTTTTAATGGGGGTGAGATAACCAAAAAGTACCTAATTTTGGAAAACAGTAAACAATGCGAATGCAATGAATTAGAGAAAACAGTACCTGGACTGAGGGTGACCGGTAATAAAGTCACAGGAAAAAAAAAGTTACAGTAATAAAGTCACAATTAATTTATGGGATCCGGACAAAACATCCCTAGGACAACCCCACCACCACCAGACAAGGCCCTGTAACTTTTTTCTTTTTACCTGGATTCGGACCGAGTACTGCGATAGAGGGTTTTCAACGAAGTTGTCGAGTCGATCGAAATGGATGGAAGAAATGAAAAATGTGGCCCCCGTTTTAAAAAAGATCCGAAGAATTTTGAAAAAAGAAAAAAGACCCGAATCCATTAAATTAGTTTTGTCAACAATATTCTGCAGCACCTACGAGTCTGGGTATGACAGCAGCTTTGGTCGACTGTCGGCGGAGGTAAAGAATACGCACACCACCCCGTTTTCAGTGTAACAAAAACCCTAAACTCCGGGCGTGTGTAGTCTTTACCTTCGCCCGGCAGTCCCATGTACAAATGAAGCATTAGAGATGAAAAATAAGAGCAAAATAGTAATTTCTCTAGCCATATCATTCTCGATTTAGAGTGTGACAACAGAGAAAAGAAGGAGATAGATTTAAATATACATAGAAATGTATTTTATATATGTGTGTGTGTTTCCACTAAGTTGAAAATGTGAATGAACAATAACCAGTACTATCTTAGCAGTATTCTAGGTCCCCAAGCAATGCGGTGGGTCCTACAGTATTTATTTATTGACAGTAAACCAAACCACAAAATACACAGATCGGAATTGCGCCCCTGTATTCCTGAGGTCCTTGGGCAAACGACCCATTGTGCTCATGTATGAAAGTGGAATTGACAATAACTCCACGGTGGCTCGGTGATTACTTCAGTGCTCGTGGTGGTGAAAAGTCTTCAATTACGTAAACGTTACGGACACAAAGATATACTCTAGCCTAAAGAAACTATAGACTTGTGACAGACTTTAACTTATTTAAATATTTGTGAACTGGCTGTATGTAAATGACGAACACTTGTTGATTGAGTCTAACAAATGTTCCAGTTGAAAATAGGTTACTGATTGAATTGTAGTACAAATGGATGAACGTTCCGTAAGCACTTAAATCTTTTAACCTAATCGTCAGACAGAATCGTCATTAAAAGAGGGATTTGCAACTGTAACATCGAATTAAAACTATATATGTTGTTTCTGAATACCTATCGGTACTTCGTGGGGAAAGAAAAGGGTAACGAATTGCAGGGTAAAAATATAAAAAATTGAAATTTGTGGATAAAAATTCATTCAGATTCATGATTTCTGTTGTATGAAACATCACGGAAGTAAGGACAAAAGAAAAACTTGGAGTTTCTTGCTTTTTCCTTAACCATGAAGCAATTACTATATATATATATATATATATATATATATATATATATATATATATATATATATATATATATATATATATATATATATATATATATATAAAGTTAAAGTTATGGTCGGCCATAGAGTGACACTTGGTTTCGCACCTGTAAATCGCGCTCAGCAGTTCAAGTGACTCGTCAGACTCAAATGGCTGAGGCACAAGGCCAGCAATTTTGAAACAAGGGCCAAGTCGATTGCTTCATTGATACTAATTTGTCACCCTTGAAATGATAAAAGGCAAAATTGACAACAGCGGCATTTGAACTCAGAACATAAAATCAGAAGAAATATCGCTAAGCACTTTGTCCAGCGTATTAACGATTCTGAATAGCTAGCTATTCAGAATAATAATAATAAAAATGAGGGATAGAATTAGGAAACCTAAGAAAATTTGCTATTAAATTCTTACTCACCACAAATCCATGGTTAATGCTTTTTCAGTTAACACCGTTTTTAACTGAAAGCACCAGAAAATTAAGTTGAATGTTTGAAGAGGAATCAATGTTTTTACCGATTTCTCTTGTGGAGAAACTTGAATATCAAATGAGAATTGTTGTGTAGGGTCAGTTCAACCGAATAAACTGGTGGTCGGTTGTACAAGTAGAGAAAAACCGAAAGAGGAAGACGGCCTGATGTGCTGTCAAGTTATGTGAAAACTTAGCAAGGATTGCTATTTTTACATAGAACTAATAACTCTCTCCCCTTTTTGTTTTTCTTTTCAGGTTTACCAGTTTCTGTAAACTACTACTGCTGTCGTTTGCATGGAAATAGCAAACTTCATATTTATATATATATATATATATATATAGGTTCGCCTCTTTGCTGTGTCTGATAAGAAATTATATTAACTCTCGTGATTGTAAAACGTGGCAGGTTGTTAGATAAAACAAATTAAGCTGTCAGTGAGTGAAACAATACACAAAAATAAACGGGGTACAACTCAAAATTTGTTTTTAGTAGATAAGAAATACATGTGTTTTGTGTATGTGTTTGTTCTGTGTGTGTGTATATATATATATATATATATATATATATATATATATATATATATATACACACACACACACACGTATTTTTTTTTATTAGTAATCGGCAAAAATTACAGAATAATTTCTGCCAATTATTAATAAAAACGTAAATATGCTCCTGTTTTACCCCTCCATACACTTACAAACAGCTACTAAAATAAAAGTATAATGTAAAACTAATATTAACATCGTGTACATGTATACAAAAAAAAAACGGTAAAATTAATTGTAAAAATTTACCCAAAAGGTTGGTGTAATTGTATTTACCCTAACCCTAACCCCAAACCTGTATATACATACACACATACCCGTGTATAATATGCGCAATTACAATTCTTAATATTTGCTCTGGCATTTTTATGTTATCTTAAATCACAAAAACATTTATGTGTCTGTGTGCGACTACTTTTAAATCAAATAATAAATGAAAAGCTTGTTTACTTATTACCTTCTGTATTTTACAAGAGAATCGAATAAAGCAGTATTTACAATGTCTTTCTACTTACATTGCCTCGATTACCACGTAACGATTACACCTGTCTATTATATATTATTTATTGAACAACCTCTCTTCCACTCCTAGTTTATTTGTTTCGGTTACTATTCGAAAAAACACTCTTCTTGTCCTACCTACTGGATGCAACTAATAAAATGTATTCATTGTATTCAAGGTGAAAGAAAGCTCGCCTTATATTTATACGAGACATAGTGCAAGCGCAATGGACCAGTGGTTAGGGCAGTGGACTCGCGGTTGTAGGATCGCGGTTGTAGGATCGCGGTTTCGACTCTCAGACTGGGTATTGTGAGTGTTTATTGAGCGAAAACACCCAAAGTTTTATGAGGTTTGTGGCGAACCCTGCTCTAGTTTTTCACCACAACTTTCTCTCACTCTTGTATCTGTATTTCAAAGGGCCAGCCTTGTCACATTTTGTGTCGCGCTTAAAGATATACATGTCTGTGGAGTGCTCAGCCACTTGCACGTTAATTTCACGAGCAGGCTGTTCCGTTGATCGGATCAACTGGAACCCTCGTCATCGTAACCGACGGAGTGTCACGGCGACGATTATTCATAACCGATCAACTAGTCTTTTCTTTTTCCCCTCTTTTTCTTTCTTTTTTTTTGTTTGCAGTTTTAATAATTGTGTTTATTTATTATTTATTGTAACGTTGAATCATGAGAGCCTCGCTTTGGAAAAAATCCCTTGCGCTATTTGTTTCGCCTCTTTACACGTTGAGTTTAATCCCCGCTGACATCAGTACTAGTCACGTACTGGTTTCGAAGGCATTGTCTATCACCTTTCCCCCAAAAAGCTGGCCTTGTGCCTGAATTATAGATATAATAATGTAAGTTTACAGTTAACCAACCAGTCAGTCGCTGATTAACTGCAATTTTGACGGCAGTGTCAGTGACAAGGGAGACTCTGGCTCAGTGCAAAACAAATATCACAAAGGACTTCGGTCACGGAGCACCGTTACTTCGCTTTCCTTGTCATGTTTATTACTTTCACCGGTTGGGAGCACCCTTGTAGTGTAGAGTGGACATCATCTAGTGTGTCACACATTTGAACAGCCAACGACAGCCGCTATAGCACCATTCGAGCGTGGTCGATGCTAGTGCTGCCTGACTGGCTCCCGTGCCTCTACAGTCCTGGAGTGGTTGGCGTTAGGAAGGGCATCCAACAGTAGAAACTTGCCAGATCAGATTGGAGTCTGGTGCAGTCCCCTGATTTGCCTGTCCTCAGTCAAACCGTCCAACCCATGCCAGCATGGAAAGTGGACGTTAAACAATGATGATGATGATGATAGACCATAAGTCAGGGAAAAGTTGTACTCGTATATTTGTCAGTAGAGTGGGTATATTATCCAAAATGTATTCTTTACGCGAAACAAATTGGTTTGTGATGTAGCAAATTATAATCCTTTCTAGTAGTTGGCTGCGTCTCGTGTTTCCGAGCTCGCAATCCAGTTCATTTTCCTGGGTGTTTGAACCGCAGATGGCTCTGCAATCCAATGGTTGCATGAAACATACGGGAACATTGTGGACAAGGGATAGAAAGGGTTGGTTTGGGAAGGAGAAGGCGCTGCTTTCTCTCCCGTCTCTTGAGTTCAGCTCTTGCGACTCGGGCTTTCTCGAATTCCACAGAACCCATTTTGATGGTGTGTCTCCAGAGGGGTCTGTTTGCCGAGATATCTTCCCAGTGTGCGGGGTCGATGTTAGTGCTTTTCAGGGTTGACTTGAGTTGGTCCTTGTACCGCCTCAAGGGGGCTCCATGCGGACGTTTTCCTTCAGACAGTTCACCGTAGAGACAGATCTTTTGGAGGCAATGTTCATTCATCCGACGGACGTGACCTGACCATCAGAGACGATGTTCAATGATCAAGGCTTCGATGCTCAGGAGACCTGATCTTTCAAGCACAGAGTTATTGGTGATGTGATCTTCCCAGTGGATGTTCAGGATAGAACGAAGTTTGGATTGAGGGAAGCGCTCTAGTTTCTTCATGTCCTCACGGTAAACAGTCCAGGTTTCACACCCGTACAGCAGAGTTGATACGACAACAGCCCGATAGACCATGAGCTTCGTTTTGAATGTCAGATCCTTGTTGCAAAAGACCCTGGCTTTGAGAAGACCAAAAGAGGCATGACCTGATTGGATGCGATGTTCGATATCCTTACCAGATCCTGCAGTGGATGACAGAAAACTTCCAAGATAGCAGAAATCCTCAACGACCTCAATTGATTGGTTGTTGATGGTGATGTTGGGGCCGTCAAGGCTGGTACGAGGAGCTGGTTGAGCGAGCACTTTGGTTTTAGCGATGTTCACTTTCAGGCCGAAGGTTTGATAAGCTCTGCTGAAGTTGTTTGTTGAGGTTTGGAGGTCCTCTGCACTTGAAGCTGGGGCTGCGTTATCATCGGCGTATTGAAGCTCAGTGATCTTGTGCTCTCGATAGTGACGTCTTGATCGGAAACGCGAGACGTTGAAAAGTCCGCCATCAAATCTACATCTGAGTTCCACTCCGGGGTTGTCTGTTGGAATTTCGGAGAGCATGGCAGCGATGTAGAGAGAAAACAGGGTTGGAGCAAGAACACATCCCTGCTTCAGGCCACAGGTGATCTTGAATTCTTCAGAGATGTCAGTCTGATAAAGGACTCTTCCCCTCTATTTCATCATGGAAACCCTTGATCAGAGAAATGAAGCCTCCAGGAAAACCGTAACGATGCAGGATATCCCACATGACCTCTCTTGGGATACTGTCGAAAGCTTTTTCCAAGTCGTAGAAGATGAAAAAGACAGGTTTCTGTTGCTCCCGGCTATTCTCCTGGATCTGACGTGCACAAAAGATCATGTCGATGGTACCACTTGTCCTTCTGAAACCACACTGTGACTCAGGAAAAACTGACTCAGCTACCACTTGGAGACGTTGTAACAAGATTCGAGCGATGATCTTACCTGCGATTGAAAATAGAGAAATGCCACGATAGTTACCACAAAGGCTTCTATCACCTTTCTTGAAGATGGTGACAATGACTGTGTAGTAACGCCGTGCACATGCGTAGTCTCACGCATGCGTGGAATTCAACAACCAAGCTTTCCCGCTTTGATCGCTCTCTTTCTTGCTGGCCAGCGATTGAGCAAGGACGTGTCTAGCTGTCTCTCCATCTTTCGAACTCACGCTAAACAGCTCACATCAATATACCAACGTCCCAACAACCATGTTCTCACACACCGAAGACGTCTCAACAAACAAGATTGAAGATGTATATTTTCCACCTTGAATAAATGTTGTTTGTGTTGATAGTTTGGAGTTCAGCGTTGCCGTTAATTTCTAATTTAATATAGGAAAGTCAGGTGTACATCTAATGATGTATAACCTACTTCCCTATACTGGTGATCCCGACGTGATTCAAACACGCAGCCCGCTGAGCTATTTAACGCATTCCTATAAAGTGGTGACCCCGACTAAGAAAAAACGCGGCCATGGATTCTGGACTACCAACCTATAAAGTGGTGACCCTCCGACGTGATTCAAACACGCAGCCCGCTGAGCTATTTAACGCATTCCTATAACTGCATCTTTGAGATCTTGAAGAATCTGTTTCTTCTCCCAGATTTGCAGAATCAGCATGAAGAGTCTTGCCCTAAGAGCAGATCCACCCGCTTTGAGGAGTTCAAAGGGAATGTTGTCGGGTCCGGGAGCTTTGTTAAGTTTCATTTGATTGAAAGCGGTCATGAATTCGATATGGGAAGGGGAACGTGACAGTTCCGGTCTGATAGGGTGTTGAGGAATGTTCTTCGGCGGGTCTTCAGAAGCAGTGGACGGGCGATTCAGCAAGGCTTCGAAGTGTTCTTTCCAGCAATGAAGAACCCCATCCTTCTCGGTGATGACAGTTGAGTTGTCTGCTGTTTTCAGCTGGGATGTTGATGATCTTTGGGGACCGTAGATTTCCTTGGTTCCAGCAAAAAAGTTTCTCATGTCACGGCTGTCAGCAAAGGATTGGAGTTGGACAGCTTTGGCTTGCCACCATTGATTCTCGATCTCGCGAATCCTTCTTTGGCAGAGTGATTTGGCTTCCTTGAATCTGGCGAGTTTCGTGGAACATGAGGGGTTGTTCAGATATTCAATGAGTGCCAATCGCTTGCCATCAACCAGGGTGGAGATTTCAAGACTGTTTGAGTCGAACCAGTCTGCACGGGATCGCTTTTGGAAACCGATGTTTTTTCTCGCAGATTTGGTGATGATGTTCTTAAGTGTGGTCCACTCTGCGTTGGGATCAGAGCTGTCACACGGGGGGTTTTCATTTAACTGCTTTTCGACAGACTCTTGAAATAGACGGACCTTCTGGAGGTCTCGGAGGGCAGTGGTGTCGTACTTCCTCCGGGAAGGTGAATTTGATCTTGGGGGGAATGTCTTCTTCTTCAGAGTCCATCTTATCCGCGTGACAACCAGACGGTGGTCGGTCCAACAGTCGTCAGCAGACAGCATAGAACGAGTGATCAGAACATCTTTGAGATCACATTGTCTTGTGATGGCATAGTCTAGGAGGTGCCAATGCTTGGATCTGGGATGTTGCCATGTGGTCTTGAAGCGGTTCCGTTGCCTGAAGAAGGAGTTTGTCACATCAAGTTGGTGTTCAGAGCACAGTCCAAGAAGAAGTCCATTTGCATTGGAGTTCCCGACTCCGTCTTTCCCGACAACCTTCTTCCAAAGTTGATGGTCTTTGCCAACCCTTGCATTGAAGTCACCCAATAGGAGGATTTTATCTGAACTGGGGACAGCTGTGAGTTGTTGGTCGAGTTGATGGTAGAACTCTTCCTTTATATTGTCCTCAGCATCCAATATTGGAGCGTAGATGAAAAAGATGGTGATGAAAGAAGATGTTGAGAGGTGAATTCGGATGGACATGATTCTCTCCGTGATGCAGGACGGAGTCAAATTGAGGGAGTTTACGAGTTTTGTCTTGATTGCAAAACCCACACCGTGCATATGAGGTTGGCCATGCTCCTTTCCTTTCCAGAAGATCGTATATCAGGAACCTTGTTCTTCAAGTGAGCCTTCCCCTGAGAGCCTGGTTTCACTCAGAGCTGCGAGGTCCACATCGAAACGGGTCAGTTCGTGTGTGACGAGGGCTGTTCTTCTGGCAGGTCGATTTGTGTCCTTGTGATCCAGAAGTGTCCGAACGTTCCAAGTAGCAAAGTTCATTACAGTAGTATTTCGGCAGCAGAATGGGTGACCCGCTGAATGCAGCTTTTCAGCCGGGTAGAGTTGCGACATCCGATGTTTAGCCCACCTTTTCTAAGTCCTTCCTCATTCGAGGTGGGCTGCGGGAATCCTAAATAGGCCAGTCCAGTCGCGAACATAGCTACCGCCCAACAGAGTTGACGCAAGGTCTCTGATTGAGCGGTCATCACATGCTCGCCGCCTACGTGTAGGATCGGAACTAGAGACTTCCAGCTCCACCTGGGCCTGTCCCCGTTATCCGTAGCCCGCCGCCTTAGGACTTTAGCGGGGGGAGTAGGAAAGGGAAGAAAATAGCACGGGATGCCATGGCGTGATTTTGTTTAAGGTGGACCGCCACTTGCCAGGCGGAGTACCACTAACGTGGCTCAGAGGACGTCATCAGTGGCACCGTGGAGGAGACGTACTGAATTTGACCTGTGAGTTGCAGCGAGCTGCCATGGATCAGTTCTTTTAGGCCACGCCTTGTTGTAGCCAGCCCGCTTGGCATAGCCTTCTTCCGCTGTCACAGCCATTGAGAGACATAGATGTCGCTTCGTCTGCCTGATCAACCGTTGAGGACTTGATGATTCCTTCTCGTAGCCTTAGCCTAAAGAGGCATCCTGCAAGGCAGCAGGGGAGGATCCAATTTTTACCCATTGGTGGGGCCCTAACATGTGCTACCACTCCGGGCCAGAGAAATGGCAACTAAGAGGTGTCTCCACGCTCCCCATAACTCCTGTCCTCCCGAACTGGAGCTTCACCACCGGTTGCAGTTTTGTGCCTTACCCAGGACATTATGTCCTGGGTAATCTTTTCTATTACAGGTACAAAGGCCTGAAATTTTCGGGGAGAGGTTAGTCGATTGCATCGACACTAGTGATCAACTAGTATTTATTTTATCGATTCCGAATGAATGAAAGGCAAAGTCAACCTCGGTGGAATTTGAAAATAAATAAAAATACTAAAGAATGAAAGAAAATTTTACAGACAACCATGGGCTTCTGCATCGGTAAACGAAAATTGGGATCTTTTTTAAAACGGGGGCCACATTTTTCATTAACGAAACACTTTGAAACTTGGAACACTAGTAGAATGTGTCATATAAAACGTCTTTTTCTCTTAGTCTTCTTAAAAGAAAAAATCCATAAGTTATTCCATGTGAAAGTTTCGTATTTCTGTAATTTCAACCAATCACTGACGTCCATTCAGCCGATATACATTAAGTGCCGACTACACAAACAAACGATTCTGAAACAATTAACCCTAACCCTAACCCTAGGGTTAGGGTTAGGGTTAGGGTTAGGGTTAGGGTTAAAGCAAATTTAAAATGAAAAAAGCAAATCAAACGAAGGTATGGAGATTAAATACGCTTTACATCGCTTAATCAGCCAAAGGAGTAAATATAAACAACTGAATACTTGTCAGTGATTGGTTGAAATTATCGAAATAAGACAATTTTTTACACGAAATAAATTCGAATACAAAAATATTTTTCTGTTCTATAACACAAAATAGATAAGTATACGAAGTTTGAAAGTCTTTCCGTACCAAAAACACTACGTAAAACATTAATGAAAAATGTGGCCCCCGTTTTAAAATAGATCCGAAAATTGTTCTTAAATATACTTTTAGATCGTATGTTAAATTTCATTACAATTAAACCTTGGGAGAGGCATAATGCCGGTAATAAACACACGCACTGGTTCAGTCCTTTATTAATTTATATAGTTTTTTGTTAAATTATTTCATTGCACTCTTGCAATCTCTTCAGTAACTTGTCTCTCCACTTCCATTTATTTTGAATATATATTCAAAATAAATGGAAGTGGAGAGACAAGTTACTGAAGAGATTGCAAGAGTGCAATGAAATAATTTAACAAAAAACTATATAAATTAATAAAGGACTGAACCAGTGCGTGTGTTTATTACCGGCATAATGCCTCTCCCAAGGTTTAATTGTATTTCTTTCAACACACGTATCCACATCAAGAATCTTGCACACGAAATACACATACGAAATAAATTTCATTATATTTTCCAGAACAAAATGAACACACGCGCGCACGCACACAAAACTAATCTGTTTATTGCGTTAGCAATACATTAGTATTGACTTATAGAAATATTTAATATACTTTATAGTATATCATGGTAGCATAACGAAATACTGCGTAGCTACGAGTCATTAATCTATATTCAAATCTAAAAACAAAACTTCAATTAAAACTATATCCTGCCCATTTTTTTCCCATGAACCTACAGCTTCGTTGCTATGCAACATAATTATTTAAGACATGGCTACCACGAATTAACCGTTATCGCTAATGGATAAATACCTTGAAAATTTAACCTGCTGAACTGGTGGCTAAACCGCAGAAAATGGTGAAAGGAAACGTTGCTCGCAAGACAGAGTGGGTTATTCGTTTTGTTTCGATTTTACGTATTGATAATTGTCATGTTTAAGTATCTATTAAATTATACACACACGCTTATATATACACACACATACATACATACATAAATTAGTTATGGAGGGTATATCAGCCGAAACGTTGTGTTAACAACAAACAAGATGAGGACGAATATCCGTCAAATGTAAATAATGTAAATAATATAAATTAGTTTCTTGACTAATTAAATGAAATTGAATTATATACATACATACATACATACATACATATATATATATATATATATATATATATATATATATATATATATATATATATATATATATACCCTTCTGTATTTTATGTATATCTATATATATCCTTCTGTAAACAAAACTGTCCGATGAACGGGAACGTGAAACTCTGAGTAACAGTTTTTTGTGAACTTTTTGCTGTGCCGGTGGCACGTGAAAAACAACATTCGAGCGAGGTCGTTGCCAGTGCCACTGGACTGGCTCCCGGGCAGGTGGCACATAAAAAACACCATTTGAGCGTGGTCGTTGCCAGTACTGCCTATCTGGCCCTCGTGCCGGTGGCACATAAAAGCACCCACTACACTCTCGGAGTGGTTGGCGTTAGGAAGGGCATCCAGCTGTAGAAACTCTGCCAGATCAGATTGGAGACTGGTGTAGCCATCTGGTTCACCAGTCCTCAGTCAAACCGTCCAACCCATGCTAGCATGGAAAGCGGACGTTAAACGATGATGATGACGATATATATATATATATATATATATATATATATATAAAATTTGTAGTTTAGAGTCAGTAGTTCTTTGACTGCTGTTTCTGAATTTTCAGTATGTTGGAGAAGCAACTCAATTGCTAATCCCTTATATTTATGATGATAAATGGTCTTACCGTTAAAATTTTATTTCATACTGAACTACTTGGCAAAATTGTTAATTGTTAATTCTATTATTAATTGACGATTCCCTGCCCTCATTTCTTGTATATATATATATATATATATATATATATATATATATATATATATATATATATATATAGGGATAACTACAGAGGTATACTCTCCCCTCCCGATTTTGTTGCCTCATAACTTCCAGAAAATGGATACTTTTCAACGAAACTCA
This sequence comes from Octopus bimaculoides, assembly GCF_046866305.1. Classification (NCBI taxonomy): domain Eukaryota; kingdom Metazoa; phylum Mollusca; class Cephalopoda; order Octopoda; family Octopodidae; genus Octopus; species Octopus bimaculoides. Next base: position 83,725,109 of record NC_142938.1, on the reverse strand, counting down.
ACAAATAATCGTTTAGACCCTGTAGATTGAGTTTTTGTAAAAATTTGTTGGAAAAAAAAAATCTTTCCGAGGGGTTGGGGTCCCCTCGTAACTTTCAAGAAAATATGAATTTTTTAATGAAATTTTCTACAAATATCTTTCAAACGGTGTAGATTACAATTACAAAGAAATTTGTGGGCAAAAGTTTTTGGAAGGGCGTGAGGGTAGGGGCAGGAGGAGTTTCGGATCAGACGGCCCACATAAGTCGGAATTTCTCCGTTTTGTCGAGGATTTTTTCCTATTTTTTTTTTCAGTACAGTCTTCAGAATGATGGGAAGCATCTTTTCATGGAAAAACAAAAAGATTTTGTAAATTTATGACTTTTTTCACTTCCGCTACCCCCCCCCCCCCCACCATCCCAGTCCGGACCGATTTTGGCCATTTTTCTCTAATTTCACTTAAAATCCATGAGAGAAGCATTTTCGGTTAAAAAAGATAAATTGTTAATAATTTCAGAAGAAAATGTGTGATTTAAGGGAGATCTAGCTGTTGTTTCTAGCACATCCCAAGACCTCCCTCCTCGTTTCCTTGTGGTCTTGCGATGTGCTGGAAACAACTGCCAAATCTCCCTTAATTCACACTTCTTCTCCCCCTTCCAAAAGATTTTGTCAGCAAATTTCTTTGTAATCGTAATCTACACTGTTAGAAAGGTATTTGTATACAATTTCATTAATTTCTGATAGTGGTCAATGCCAGCTCCTCTGGCCCCTGTGCTGGTGGCACATAAAAAGCACCCACTACACTCTCAGAGTGGTTGGCATTAGGAAGGGCATCCAGCTGTAGAAACACTGCCAGATCAGATTGGGGCCTAGTGCAGCCTCCTGGCTTCCCAGACATCAGGGGGAAAATGTCGGATCATGGGAATTTTCCGAAACTCCTCTCCCTAACCCCCTCTAGAATACTTTTTCCAACAAATATTTACAAACACTCAATCTAAGTGATTTTGTTGAAAAAGTATCCATTTTTCTGGAAGTTATGAGGCAACAAAGTTGGGGTGTGTGTGTATCCATCTGTACTTATGCCTATATATATATATATATATATATATATGTATTAAAATTAATCAAAGGGCATACTAAGTATGCCTACCTACTGGAAATAACAGTCAAAACTCTTATTTAAATCGCCAAAATACACTGATAAATAAATAACTACAGAAATCAACCTTCGGACAGTTGATTTCTGGGTAAATTTCTGGCTCGCCGCCTGACCTCTTAATATGCTGCAAATCCCTTCTTTTGTTTTGAAAAGGAAAAGGGGTGGGAAACCAGAGCTCCCTTCCTATCCTGGAATCATTGGAAATTTTTTTTTTAATGAATTCCAGTGACCCATTTTGGGTCCAGAAAAGGGGTTGGTGTGAGGTGAGGTGGAAGTCTTGGAAATTTTACCCACTCCCAACATTTTACAGAAATAAATTTTCCAGAGTGGGAATTACATGGTTCGTTGAAGCATGACCTTTGAATGTTGGGCCTCACAGAGACAATGACAAAAGACAATGACCCCTGAAGGTATGCTGAGACTGAGAAGACATGGAAAGTGTCACATGACCAGCCCACTCAAAAGTACCTTGGATCATAGGTTGACATGCTATGCTTGAGGAGCCCTATTGAGTCAAGTACATCAACATCAGCAATATCAAAATCAAATCAAATGGAAATTGTAGTTGTGAGCCCCATGCCGGTAGCACGTAAAAAACACCATCTGATAGTGGTCAATGCCAGCTCCTCTGGCCTCTGTGCTGGTGGCACATAAAAAGCACCCACTACAATCTCAGGGTGGTTGGCATTAGGAAGGGCATCCAGCTGTAGAAACACTGCCAGATCAGATTGGGCCTGGTGCAGCCTCCTGGCTTCCCAGACATTAGTCGAACTGTCCGACCCATGCCAGCATGGAAAACGGATGTATGTTAAACGATGATGATGATGATAGTAGAGAATGTGACATATTGTGTATATTTGATATATTGGGTTGTCCGGAAAGTTCGTGCCGATTTGTAAAGGAAAGAAAAAGGTCAATAAATACTTGCCATTCCATTTTTGATCAACCAAATATGAACCATTTTGTTGCAGAATGCATCTCCATCTTTCCTTTAACTTGAAAATACCCTCTTCCCAGAATTGAGGTAGTTTCATGGCAAAGAATTCATCAAGGTATCTTTTTACGTCATCCAAGGAATTGAAATTTTTACCATTAAGACTATTCTGCAGAAACTTGAATAAGTGGAAATCCGAAGGAGCAATATCTAGTGAATATGGAGGGTGGGTAACACATCCCAGCCGAGCTGCAGCAATTTTTGTCTGGTTCCCAAAGAAACGTGCAGTCTTGCATTATCATGTTGGAAAACAACACTCTTCCTGTTGGCCAATTCTGGATGTTTCTCTTGAATTGCTGCTTTTAACTTGTCCAGTTGTGTGCAGTATTTCTCAGAATTAATTGTCTGCTTACTTGGGAGAAGCTCATAGTACAGAATTCCTTTCCAATCCCACCAGACACAAAGCAAGACATTTTTAGGGTGAAGACCCGCTTTTGGGGTGGCTAATGGTGGCTCATGTTGCTTCCTCCAGGATCGCTTTCTCTGAACTATCTACCAAAGAATGTGATCAATCTCCTACTGTAAGGTCAATAACCCACAGTTAAGATGTAACTTAGGGTGCAGTTAGGGATAGAGTTGTCGCCAGTAATTTATTTAGCCATAGATCAACTCTGAACAGACAGACATTTGATCAAAAGTCTCCCCGTGATGACCAACATATCTTTCATTCAGACATAATGCTTCTTGAGCTACTTCATTGAATATGTCCTTCCTTTTTTTGTTTTAAGACAGTAGGATGCAATTTGAGAAATGTTTGAGCTGGTGTTTCTAGCAAATTGACCACCAACTTATTAACTCCTGAGTTGGCTCATATTTATATAATGAATTTCGACATAAAGATAAAGTGAGATTTGAGAGATATTTGGCTGGTGTTTCTAGTAGACTGAATCAAAACTTAAACTCTCTTTAGTTTGTCTATAATGATATAGTTAATTTAGATATGACAGTAAAGTGTTTTCTGATATGTATTTTCGCTGCTCTTTCTAGCAGACAGTATGACCACCAAGAGGCTGGTTGTTAACTACTCATAATGACAATCTAATTAGATATGAAATAGTTCGTCAAAATAACGAGTTTTGTTACAATTTGCTTGTGACATTTCCGTCACAGATGGAAACATTTCCTGCAAGAATCATTCTTGATTACATATGACGGATAATTATGTGAAGAAAAGTGGCAAGGGAGGAATGAGATAATAAAATGCCATGTACTTTAGTGTGTGTGAGTGTGTGTGTAGGATGCAACAAGAATTATCCTCAGTTTCACTATTCTTGAATCATTTCGAAAGTAAACACAGTGTACACCAGTTCAAAGCATGATGGTGACTAAGTAAGAAATGGTAAAACATTAGCTAATTAGAGACACCACTACCACCACATCTTTGGACATGCAAAACAGGAGAGGTTTTCCAGCTATATCTCTATATTTCTGACTAGTTTCCCTTCTTTTATTATGATGTGAGGTGGTATCTCAGTAGTCCTGTAGTGCACCGACAGATGGCAACACACATTTGTGTGTGCAGTGAGGGCTAGCAGTGACCCTCATGAGGCAGGGTGACATTGTTGTGTTTACTTTGAAAGTTGTGAAATTTGTGTTTTTGTGATCATGTGTGTATGCTGTCGTCTGCAATTTTGTGATGGACAGGGAGTTGGAACAAAGTGGCAACATGAAATGTTGCATTAAACTTGAAAAGTCTGCTACATAGACATTGAGCATGCTTTGGCAAGCTTACAACAATGAGACAATGGGTTCAAGTGGCATGAGTGTTTCAAAAGCAGAAGAATGTCCCTGGAAGATGACGAGTGATCTGGAAGACCTTCCATGAGTGTCACTCCTGGAAATGTGGAGAAAATTCATCAGGATCGTCGGAGGACAATCAACAAATTGCTGATGTTGTTGCTCTGTCATATGGATCCGTGCAGACAAGTTCCCCCCCACCCCGCCTGCTGATCACTGAGCAGAAAGACCAAAGTCTGTCAGGATTTCCATCAGAATGCCGCTGTCATGATGGGAGTAGTCGTCACAATGGAAGAACCCTTCATATCTCCATGACCGAAGAAGGAATGACAGAAGTGCAGCTGAATCAAAAGCAAGCTCATTGTTTTTTATGACATGCGCAGTATTGTGCATCAAGAATTTGTCCCCCAGGACCAGACCATCAGTTGAGAGTTCTTCTGTGATATTTTGAAGTGCTTTGGCATTGAAACACTAATGATTGAATAGTTCACCACTTGTTGGAAACTGCAATTTAACACCATTTTCCATGTCGCCAAGAGCATACCTCAGCATCACTGAAAAGAAAGAGTGCTAACAAAACGGTGGCCATGATACATCCTTGCTTTGTGCCCTTTGCAACATCAAGGGAAACGGAAGATTCCCTGCCAGACACAATAGTAGCTTTCATTCCCTCATGAAAGAAAATGATAACATCAACACCTTGTTAGATATACCAAGCTTTTTCAGAACTTCTATATATATATGTGTGTGTATGTATGTTTCTTCTATTTTTTAATCTACCACTGAGGAGGGAGCTGGTTTACAACAAAGATACAAGGTTCCATCTTTGGAATGTAATTGACACAGACAAAATTCACATTTGGAACTTGAGAAAAGTCTTGCATATTTTTACTGTTCTACTCACAGATTGGACTTGTAATGTACGAATTAGCCAGTCAAATTCTCTTTCTGAAAATCCCAGTTTATCCAGATTCTCCTTTAAGATTTTACTAACAAAATCTAGTGTTCCAGTTATTATTGGTATGAATATGAATTCATAGACTGGATACAGAAGCTGGAGGTTTTGAAGCAGTTGTCCAGAGATATCCTGGAATATTCTTCCAGTATTTCTTGAGTTGGTGTTTATGAATGTATTTCATAACAGAGGGATTTTCTAAGGTTATTTCAGGACAGTCTTTTGTGCAGATGGCATTGTAAATTGTTTTAGCAACAACATAAAGGACTATGACATTTTAGGACAGCTGCTAATCACATGCGTGATGTCTTCCACAGAAACATGACATAGCCTACACATGCGGTTGCACCTTGGGATTACAAGAGCATCACTGTCTCTCTTGTTCACCGGGTACTTTGTGGCAATCTCCTGTTCCTAAATTGCAAATGCATAGCCTTCAAAGTGTGATGTGATGTAGTGGTCTTGTGTCCAAGAGAGGCTATGCTTCGTGTCAATTTTACTGCCTTCTTCAAACTTCCAGGCAACATTCCCATGCATGGTCTTTTTTTTTTGTATGCTGAGGTCTTCTCTGAGGTAAGAGAGCCCAGCTGTTTTGGGGCTTTATAGGAGATCATCAGGAAGAGAGTGCTTCTTGAGGAGTTCACTGCCAACGTGTAAAATGTTGCTCACTTCACTTTTCAGGACAGCATTTATATATTTATTTTTGCTGCTGTTGTTCAGCAGGTGATGCTTGAGTGATACCAAAAGTCATACGAAGGCTGTCTGCCCTGATCTCAAGCCTGCGCCACCTTCATTTCTTCTTAGGTAGGAGCTTGTGGACATCACTGTCTCTGTGGAAGTTCCCAGTTGTTGTCAGGATTTTGTTTGTTCAACCTTGTTGATGTCTGCGAATGAGTGTGTTCAGTTTAGTCATTGTCTTTGATTTTTGGTAATTATTTACCTTTTCATAATGGCTCATATCTTGTAATATAGATCGTATATCTCTTTTGTAGTGTTCAATATCCATAATAACTATAGCACTTCCCTTATTTGCTTCTTTAATTACAATACTGTTATTGTTTTTCAGTTCATGTATAATATCCCATTCCTTTCGACTTGTATTGGACTTGGTTTCTAGGTTGTGAAAGTTCTTTGTAAGCGAACGTAGATATAAAATCACAAAATTCATCTAAGGCTTTATTCTTACCTTATGTAGACTTGTAATTGCTCTTGTTTCTTACAATTGATTCGTCCCTGATTTCTTTATCATACAATTTGTCTGTTAGGCATAGTTTTCTACAGAACTGTGAGATATCATTCTGTATTTAATTGGAGTTCGGGTGCTGTGGTGTTGGGGTAAATTTTAGGCTTTTTGGCAAGATATCAATTTCTTCTACTGAGAGACTTTTGGGTTAGGTTAATTATCTTCAGCTTGTACCATCTGGTGTTGAGAACTCTGTTGGTTGGATCAAAAGAAAAATGATTTTTCAAAGTTTTCCGTTTTTTATTATTTATATATCCAAGGACATTTTCTCTGTTAACCTGTCTTCTTTTGTATCGATTTTGTGCATTTGTTGTTCTGGATTTTGTTTGTTTCTTTCTGTAATTGTCTTTTAAGTTGATATTTTTTACCCGTTATGTATGTCTTCGGTTTTGGGGAGAGTTGAGTCCAGTTGGAGAGAAAACTTCAATTCTTTTAGATAGATTATTTGTTGTTGAAGTAGTCTTGAATTGTCCTTAAGGAATTGGCGACTATAATTCCCATATTCAGGTGTTTGATAAATCAGTTGCAAATGGAGTTTGTGGAGTTTAACTTTCTTCAGGAATGGGTTCTTGGTAGATTACTTGTTTTTGAAATGAAATTCATGATTGGAAAGCCAAATCCAATATATATATATGATATATATATGATAACTTATTTGAATTTTACATATATATATATTTTTGATGGGCTTCTTTCAGTTTCCATCTACCAAATCTACTCACAAGGGTTTGATTGGTCCAAGGCTATAGTAGAAGACACTTGCCCAAGGTGCCATGCAGTGGGACTGAACACGGTTCCATGCGGTTGGGAAGCAAGCTACTTACCACACAGCCGTGCCTGCACCTCTATTTATTTATCTTTTTTTATAATTATTAAAGTTTTCTTGTTCTTCCAGCAGAAATAATACAAAAAAGAAGAGAGAAAGCAATGCTGGCCTTGCAGCAGCCAGCTCAGCTATTTGGGGTATTAGGTTAAACAATGCAGAGAAAATCAAGTTACACTACAGGTAACCTACAAATCTTTTCATTCTCAGTCGTTTCCCCCTTTTCTTATCATCAGCATCATCAGCATCATCATTAGCATCATTAGCATCATTAGCATCATTAGCGTCATTTAATGCCCAGCTACACCAGACTTCTGTGTCTGTTTTAACAAAGTTTTATGGCTGGATGTCCTTCCTAACACCAACCACTCTGCAAAGTGGACTTAGGCAAGGTCAGTTTTGATATGGTTTTTACAACTGGATGCCCTTCTTAATGCCAACCACTCCAAGAGTGTGGACTGAATGTTTTTTAAGTGGCACCAAGCACTGGCAGGGTCACCAAAGTAACTTTGCAAGACAAGAAATTATGAGAGGGGAGGAGAAGGGCATTGGAAGAGGAGATCTTGTGTTAGTTGATGAAAGATTATAGTGAGAGAGAGAGAGAGAGAGAGAGAGAGAGAAAGAGAGAGAGAAGCAGGTATCTTACTGTAAAGGAGGGAAAGAGAGAGAGAGACAACAGGAGTGCAAAAGAGAGCAGGAGAATATGAGATGGTCGAGTAAAAGGAGAGAGAGAGTGAGATCTGGTGGCAAGTGCCAGGGCTTACCCTTGAGGTATGGAGGTCATAATATAAGTGGCTAGAGAGTGGGGGAGGGAAATGCAGTGAGTGGTGAAAACCTGGGTGTATGGAAGTGGGTGCGAGGCTACTGGATTGCAATGATACAGTGAACGGGGTCATGAGGACAGGATTAGGGAGTTCTTTTCTTTCACTTGCTTGTAGTCTCCTTCCTTCTTTGACTTAGTTCTTTTTTTTGTTATTTTTCTTCCATCTTTCCTTCATCAGCCGCTTCTTCTCTCATCACCCTCCCCGCATCATCTCTCCTTTTTCACTTGTTTCTTTTTTATATGTTTTATTATTTCCAGGGAATATGCCTTTAAGTTGCTCATGGAAAATGAATCCCTGCAAAGTCAGATCTGCCAGGTTGAATGGGACACCATCGAAGTGCTGAATTATCTGAAAACCCAAGATGGCAAAAAAGAGGAATCTGTATGATGGCTTTTCTTTTGGTGTTCCTCTCATTTGTTCTTTATGTTAGGCAGGCATGGTTGAATGGGTGTGTAAATTTTGACATCTGCATGGATTGCTATGAGAGCGAGAAAGTACTTGGTGTCCATATGCCATTTCTGGAGGGTGTGGATTCATTGGCAGAATTGGTAGAGCATCAGTGAATTTATTATCATCATTGTTGTCATCATCATCATCATCATTATAATTGTCATTATTTGTCCTCCTCCTCCTCCTCCTCCTCCTCCTCATCATCATCATTATAATTGTCATTATTTGTCCTCCTCCTCCTCCTCCTCATCATCATCATCATTATAATTGTCATTATTTGTCCTCCTCCTCCTCCTCCTCCTCCTCCTCATCATCATCATCATTATAATTGTCATTATTTGTCCTCCTCCTCCTCCTCCTCCTCATCATCATCATTATAATTGTCATTATTTGTCCTCCTCCTCCTCCTCCTCCTCATCATCATCATTATAATTGTCATTATTTGTCCTCCTCCTCCTCCTCCTCCTCCTCCTCCTCATCATCATCATCATCATCATCATTATAATTGTCATTATTTGTCCTCCTCCTCCTCCTCCTCCTCCTCATCATCATCATTATAATTGCCATTATTTGTCCTCCTCATCATCATTAAATGCTTGTCTTCCAAGTTTGAATGGGTGTTGGATGGTTTGCTGAGACCTGATGAGTCAAAGAACTGTGTTATGCTTCAATGTTTGCTTTGGAATGGTTTCTATGGCTTGATGCCCTTCCCAACCACTTTATAGAGTGTACTAGGAATTATTGTCATGTAATTTGCAAGACTAATGACCTAAAGTGGCCCCCTTAACTGAGAGAGAAAAGAAGAGTGAACAATAACTCTAGGTATGTGGTAGGGATGATGAAGGGGAAGGTGAGAGGGACAGATTTCTAGTTGTGATAAGTTGTTAGAGAAGTGAATAACTTAGTAATAGAGTGGTCACAAATTGGATGGGTAGAATATTGGATGGGTACAGAGGAGAGGGAATTGGTAGAGTATCAGTGAACAGAATTGGTAGAGTGTTGGACAAAAATGCTTTATGATATTTAATTCCAATCCTTTTCAGTCTGACTTTAAATCGCACACATTCTTTCATCTTTCTGAGGTCAATAAAATAAAGTACTAGCCGTGTACTTGTATCAGGCTTCTTGAAGCAAGAATCTATGATTATTAAAACTGCTTGTGATTTAAGAGTAGCCAATGGTGTAAATCCCAATGGGTGAGAGCGGTACAAGAAAGAGGAGAGCAACAGGTGTATTGATGTGAAGGAGATACTTGGTTACCTAGTCAGGGGGAAAAGCAAGAGAATGAGAGAGAGTGATCAAGAACGAGGGCAGAAATAGGTGTGCTGCTGTGGAGGAGATACATGGCTACCTAGCCAGAGGGAAGAGCAAAAGAAAGAGAGAGAGAGAGAGAGAGAGAGAGAGAGAGAGAGAGAGAGAGAGAGTGTGAAACAGCAAAAGTGCAAGAGAGAGCAGGAGAGAGATTGTGGTGAAGTGCCAGGGTATAGTCACAAGTAATAAGGATCGAACATAGATATGATGGTAGAGTAAGGAAGAGAGAGGTACAAAGGTCATAATATATGCTGTCAGGTGTTGCCAAGAAGCACAATTAGGGAGCGGGGATTGCAGTGACTGGCACAAACCTGGGTATAAAAATGGGGTAGGAGAAAGTATCAAGTGAGCAGGGTAGCGAAGGTAGAAAAGAGGATTGGAAGACAATCATAGTTTATGAAGAGGAAATGTGAGGAAGAGGAAGCTGCAGTTTTGAAGAAGAGATGTAGTTCGGTTTCTTGGGGTAGGGAGTGCGAAAAATTTGCTGTTAGATGTGGGTTGGACACAATGCTTCTAGCACTCAGTTTCACTGATGTGGGCAGGTCTTCTCATATTACCAAATATCTTGGTCCATTGCCATTTCCTCTGTGAGCTGCAACATCCTAAGATCAGTCCTCACCACTTCATCCCATGTCTTCCTGGGTTTCCATCCACTTTCAGTGATAGGCACTTCTGTGTACAGCTGTCTTCACTCGTATGCATTGCATGCCCAAACCAACACGTTCTCCTCTCCTGCATGCCACATTTAATCCCTCTCATGCGTAACTTTTCTCTCAATACAGTTGTGCTTTGTCAGTCATGCACACTGATGTTGCAAATCCAATGGAGCATGCTACCTTCATTTCTATCCAGTCTATGCATGTCCTCTGCATTCAGAGCCCATGTCTCACTACCATGTAATATAGCCATTCTCACACAATCATCTACCTTTCACTCTGAGAGAGATAGATCTTTTGTTACCAACAGAGGTAGTAGTTCTCTCAACTTCCTCCATCCTATTCTTATTCTAGAAACAACTCCTTCAGAGCATCCACCCCCGTTACTAATATGGTCACCTAAATAGCAGAAACTATCTACTACCTCAAGAGAGCCTCCTGGGCATTTGAGAGAGTCTAAGTCCCAAGTGCTTATTGGTCCTGTGCTTCAGCTACACATAAAAGCAACCTTATCTGTTAACTTACCTGCAATTCCACTGCATCTCTTATGTGTCTATAGTTTACACTTAGTGCAGCAAATAGAATTACTTCTCACTCCTTTCCTACATACTAAGCTGCGACATTTACTTGACGGAATTTGAGTCTTATCTGCTTTCTTGCTAACAACAACTTTAGTCTTTGCTAAGTTAACTTTTAGGCCCTTTGATTCCAGGTTTTGCTTCCAAACCTGGAATTTCTTCTCCAATTCTGCTTCAGATTCAGCAATAAGAGCAAGATCATCAGCACATAGTAGTTCCCATGGGCATCCAGTTCTGAATTCCTCTGTTATATATATATATATATATGTATATGTTTGTGAAGGTACATGGCTCAGTGGTTAGAGTGTCGGTCTCACAATCACAAAGTAGTGAGTTCGATTCCCAGTCCAGGCTGTGTGTTGTGTTCTTGTTGCTCCAGTTTAGTCAGCTGTAGAAATGAGTAGCGATGTTACTGGTGCCCAGCTGTATCAACCTTTGCCTTTCTCTTGGATAACATCAGTGGCGTGGAAAGTGGAGGCTGGTATGCATGGGCGACTGCTTGTCTTCCATAAACAACCTTGCCCGGACTTGTGCCTTGGAGGGAAACTTTCTAGGTGCAATCCCATGGTCAGTCATCACCGAAGGAGGTCTTTACCCTTTATATGTATCATCATCATCATTGTCGTCATTTAGCATCCACTTTCCATTGTTGGCAGGAGTTGGATGGTTTGACTGGAACTGGCAAGCTGCAGGGCTCTACCAGGTTCCAGCCTGATTTGGCAGGGTTTCTACAGCTGGGTGCCCTTCCTGAAACCAATCTAAAAATACATATTTCTGATTTCCAGATTGACCGATTACAAACAGAAGTCCGTGAACTCCAAAAGAAGCACGAGAAAGAAATTTCTATATTGGTAGACATAAATTTATTAATTCTCTTTCGCTTTCTTTTTCTTTTACTTTTATTTTTCTTCTCCCCCTGACAGACTCCACTGTTGTATTTTTTATTCTCTATTCCTTCTCGTCTACTTTTTTCTTTATAGTAAACCAGAAAAAGTTTAAACCCATATATATATATATATATATATATATATATATATATATATATATATATATATATATATATATATTATATATATATATATATATATATATATATATATATATATATAAATATATATATATATATATATATATATATATATATATATTAACATATATATATATATATATATATATATATATATATACATACACACACAGACACTCAAACCCATAATAATATGTAGCTGTAAGACCCAAGGATCTAGGTGTAGAGAGTTAGTAAGCTTTGAGCAGTCTGTGGTAGGTAAAGAAAACAACTCTGAGAAGCAATAGTAGTTTATTGGCAGAGACAGTTGTAGCTTTTCCCACATTGAGGTTTGATAAGCTGAAGAAAGCATTCTTATAGTTTATGTTTAGCAACAAGGGTTTGCTATGAATGTAAATTAAAATACAAATTGAGGAAATGGAGCAGATAAAATCCAGGCTACATATGTTTCCTAGCTAGCAGAACCTTGGAGGTAATAATTACTCATTGAAGGGTACCTCTCGAGTAATTATTATTTCTAGCTAAGGAAACATATTTAGCATGAATTTTACCATTTTTTTTTCTTCTTTAGACTGTTGACTTCCAGGAACAGTTAAGCAATCTTGAAGATAAACTAGAAGCAAAAAGACAAGAAGCGGATAGTTATCACAATGACCTCAAACAAGTCCGGCAAATTTCTGCAGAGAATAAAGAAATGCAGAAGGAAATAGAAGAGGTAAGTTGCTTTCGAAAAAATATTTTTTATCCTTTCCTTGTTATATTTTGTCCCCTAAAATAGGTGCCAAATTCCCTTGTCATGTAAGAGAGTTCTATCAGTTGTCGGAGAAGTGGGATCCACAACCTATGTTTTTGGGTTTAAATCTCCTGTGAAGTGTTTTGTAAAATTCCTTCCAGTATAACCTTGGATTGATGAAGGCATTATGTAATGGGTGGAATTTGGTTGATGGAGGGAAATTATGGAAGCCCCTTTCGTGTGCATGTAAGTGTGTGTGTATATATATTTCATACATATATGTATATATATATATATTTCATTTTTTTTTCTTTTATTTAGTTTCAGTTCAGAGCTGTGGCCATGATTGGGCACCACTGTTTTGTTACACTGTTATTATTGAGAACCTCTTCTAGTATGTGGCATTTGGTGAATAAGGGAGTTTGACGTCGCTACCCTCATTTGTACCTCTTGCCGTGAGGTAGGTTCATTTGGGACTTTCGACAGGAAGAGGTCCAGCTTTGATTTAAAAACCCCTACATCTGCTTTGTGCAGGTTCCTCAGGCTCTTTGGGGGAATATTAAAAAACTGTGGGCCCCTGAAACCCAAACTGTTGCAGTAACTGGTCCTGAAGTGCGATGGCATTGCTGGGATCTTTGGTACTATGCAGTGTCGTCCTGTTCTGGCATTTGTGTAGCTTTCAATGCCAAAATTTGGCACAATTCCTTTCAGGATCTTCCAGATGTACATTACTGCATACCTCTCCCGCCTTCTCTCCAAGGAGTAGAGTCTTAGCTGTTTCAGCCTTTCCCAGTAGCTGAGCAATTTCAAAGAGACAATCTTCTTTGTGAATCTTTGCTGGATTGCTTCATGGTCTACTGTTAATTTTACACTGTTGAGTGACGATAGCTGGGAGTTTTAATCCAGGTGGCTGAGGACAAATTTCCTCCAGAGGACCATCATGGCTTCCTTATCTCTGTTCTTAGGATCCATCCAGCCAATCGTCTGCACTTTGTTGCCATCCTGGTAATGTACACTTGGAAAGAGGTATCATCACTCATGTCGATACCCAGGTCTCTCACTGATTTAGGCTCTGGGATTGAAATTCCCTGCAGACCAGTGTACTCTGTAAGTTTCATATTCAGTTTTGGACGTTGGTAGCGCAGGGCTTGGAATTTTTCAGCATTAAACTGCATATTATTATCTTCAGCCCATCTGTAAATGGAGTTCAACTTCTGCTGCAGATGTGCAACATTGCTGGAGTTCTGTATTTTCTACGAGACTTTCATATCGTCTGCGTAACTAGCAAGAGTGGCTGTCCGGGCTGCTGAGGGCATATCTGAGAGGGCCACTATGAAAAGCAGTGGTCCCAAGACAGTGCCCTGTGGAACACCACTCACTATTTGTGTTTACATTGAGGTGGTGGCTCCATTGGCCACTACTGCCTGACTTCTATCTTTCAGAAAGTCATGTAATCACTCGCCAAGTCTTCCAGCTATGCTGAGATTACGCAGTTTGTGGCATATCATACCATGATCCACTTTATCAAAAGCTTTTGCAAAATCAAGGTATATTACGTCCACATTTGAGTTGTAACTACCTCAATACCCAGTCATATTGTAAGAGATGAGTCAGGCAGCTCCTACCTGGTCGAAAGCCATGCTGGGTATCACTCAGCAAGATATTTTCTTCAAAGAATGCGATTAGTTTCCCTGACATCGACCACTTTTGGTTGGTGCTTTTTAAATGCCACAAACATTGGAGCCAGTCAAGTGGACCTGGCATCGGCCATGTTCGGATGGTGCATTTTACATGCCACTGGCATGGGAGCCAGTGAGGGGGCACTGGTTACAGCTACGATATTGGTTTTACTTGACTCAACAGGTCTTCTGAAGCATATCATATTGCACGACGCATCAGCGTACTCTTAACTGGGTTGCACATGCTTGACTGATCTCACTTTATTTGCCAGGTCTTCTCAATCACAGCATATCTCCAAAGGTCTCCTCTCCTGTCATTACCTCTGTGAGGTTCAATATTCAAAGGCCATGCTTGACCACCTCATCCCATGTCTTTGTATTCATTTTTGAATATCTCACATCTCAGAGACAGGAGTGAAGATGTGAGATGCATTTGTAGTAGTGGTAGTGGTGGTGATGGTAGAAGTAGTAGTGGTAAGGATATTGATGGTGCTAAAGATTGTAAAACAGTGTTAGTGCTTCTTTTGGATGTAGATATCCAGAGGTTTTCATCATCATCACCTCAACCAACCTGTCATTGTTATCACCTCCACTGCTGTTGTCATCATCATAATCATCATGATTATCATAATCGTTGTGGTCATCGTCGTTTTACTTCAGCATTTTTAATGATGGCATCGTTTGGCTGCGACTCTGTCTGCAGCGGTAGTATTTGACACTTGTTGGTGTCAACCGTTTTAGTCACTTCATACAGTACAACATACAAGAATGTGGTGCCCACAATAGGAATAATATCCAGAATCTAAACTGATAGAAGTGAGGGGCTTTTAAGTAAAATTAGGGTCCATATTAGGATCATTTTCAAGAACCTTTAACATTTCTCTCTTTCTCCTTTCTACTTTGTCCTTTTATTTATTTATTTTTATTGACCATTTATGCAACTGAGAACTTGGCAGAATCATTGGTATTTGTTCCAAGCCACTATTCTTTGAGTTCAAATTGCTGAAGCCCCTTCTAGGTACAAACTTAGTTGTATGGTTAAGAGACTTGCTTCGTAACCATATGGTTTCTAGTTCAGTTCCACTTGATGGCACCTTGGAAAATGCCTTCTACTCTAGCCTCCAACCAACTGATGTCTTGTGAATGAATTTGGTAAATGGAAACTGTATGGAAGCTTGTCATGTATATGCACACATATATGTATGCATGTGTGTCACTTTGCACTTGTCCATCCCCACCCTTGCACTACTTGATGTTTGGTGTCAGTTTGTTTATGTCGCTGTGACTTTGCAGTTCTGCAAAAGACTGATAACTTAAGAACCAGACTTAAAAAGAATAAGGTTTGGGGTGATTGGGTTGATTTATTCAACTAACCTATTCAGTGTTCCAGCATGGCTGCAGCCCAATGTCTGAGACAAGTGAAAGAATCAAAGAACATTGTTTATTGGTACAAATAAGAGAGCCAGACTCGATGCCTGTGTAGTAAATAGAAAACAGAGCCATTCAAAGAAAACAAAGTGACTCCTTTTTATCTGATTATTTAATATTTTATCATTTGTAGTTGAAAGAAGCTTTAAGAGTCGCAGATGAACAACACCAGAAAACGCTTGAACAGATTGAAAGAAAATTCTTCGAAGATAAGGTTTGTTCATATTTATATTTGAAACTTCTCCAAAATCTTTTACAGTCATAAATGGTTCCATTTCCAAATCCAAAGATAGGATCTGGTCCAACCCCTACTCCTGGGCCAGGTTTTCGGGTAAAAATAACGAATCCGTTCAACTATTATGCCAATACCGGTTGTAAATCAAGAATAGTAAATAATTTGAATTTGGTAATCGAGATAGGTGCAGACATGACTGTTTGGTTAAAATGTTTACTTCTCTGCAATGTAGTTTTGGGTGAAGCATGATCTTTGAATGTTCGGTTTTACAGAGATGACAAGTGATTGAGACCTTTGGCTACTTGCTGTACTTGAAAAAAAACTCATGAAATCATAGCTATGGCTGGTGCTGGCGACACATTAAAGGCACTCACTACACGCTTGGAGTGGTTGGTATTAGGAGGGGCATTCTGCTGTAAAAACCATGTCAAATCAAATTGGAACCTAAAACAGCTTTCCAGCTTACCAATTCCAGTCAAAGCATCCAACCGATGCCAGCATGGAAAGCAGACACTAAGTGATGATGATGATGATACCCTCACCCAAAATTCAGAATGATTTCTTTTAGATATTCTCTTATTATTATTATTATTATTATTATTATTATTATTATTATTATTATTATTATTATTCTCACTCAGAGTAAAAGGCAGACTGTATGACGCATGCGTACGAACAGCCATGCTACATGGCAGTGAAACATGGGCTGTAACTGCTGAGGACATGCGTAAGCTCGCAAGGAATGAAGCCAGTATGCTCCGCTGGATGTGTAATGTCAGTGTGAATACCCGTCAGAGTGTAAGTATCTTGAGAGAAAAGCTGAACATTAGAAGCATCAGTTGTGGCGTGCAAGAGAGACGATTGCGCTGGTATGGACATGTGGTGAGAATGGATGAGGATAGCTGCGTGAAAAAGTGCCACACCCTAAAAGTTGAGGGAACCCGTGGAAGAGGTAGGCCCAGGAAGACCTGGGCTGAGGTGGTGAGGCAAGACCTTCGTAAATTGGGCCTCACCGAGGCGATGACTACTGACCGAGACCTTTGGAAATGGGCTGTGCGTGAGAAGACCCGGCAAGCCAAGTGAGATCGTTGCCAGTGCCCCTGGACTGGCTCTTGTGCGGGTGGCACATAAGATGCACCATTTTGAGCGTGGCCGTTGCCAGTACCTCCTGACTGGCCTTTGTGCCGGTGGCATGTAAAAGCACCCACTACACTCTCTGAGTGGTTGGCATTAGGAAGGGCATCCAGCTGTAGAAACTCTGCCAAATTAGATTGGAGCCTGGTGTTGCCATCCGGTTTCACCAGTCCTCAGTCAAATCGTCCAACCCATGCTAGCATGGAAAGTGGACGTTAAACGATGATGATGATGATGATGATCATTATTATTATTATCATTATTATTATTATTATTATTATTATTATTATTATTATTATCATTATTATTATTATTATTATTATTATCATTATTATTATTATTATTGTTATTATTATTATTATTGTTATTATTATTATTATTATTATTATTATCATTATTATTATTATCATTATTATTATTGTTATTAATTATTATTATTATTATCATTATTATTATCATTATTATTATTATTATTATTATTATTATTATCATTATTATTATTGTTATTATTATTATTATTATTATTATCATTATTATTATTATTATTATTATTATTATAATTATTATTATTATTATTGTTATTATTATTATTATTATTATTATTATCATTATTATTATCATTATTATTATTATTATTATTATTATTATTATAATTATTATTATTATTATTGTTATTATTATTATTATTATTATTATTATCATTATTATTATCATTATTATTATTATTATTATTATTATTATTATTATTATTATTATCATTATTATTATTATTATTATTATTATTATTATTATTATTATTATTATTATTATCATTTACTGGCCACTGGCACAGAAGCCAGACAGCTACTGTGGCAATGATCACGCTCGGACAGTGCTGTTAGTGCTCCACTGGCACAGGTGCCAGTCATCAAATATGGTTCAATTACGATTTAGATTTCACCCCAACAAGTCTTTGCAAGCAGAGTTTAGTGTCCAATGAAGGAAAGGTAAGAATAAGTGAGCTGGCTACACTTCTGGCAGAGGCCACAGATTATGCTCTCACTTGGCTTGTTGGGTCTTCTCACATACTACCTATTTCCAAAGGTCCCGGTCACTAGTCATTGCCTTGGTAAAGCCTAAAGTTCGAAGGTCATGCTTCACCATCTCATCCCAGGTCTTCTTGGGTCTACCTCTCCTACAGGTTCCCTCAACTGTTAGGGAGTGGCACTTTTTCACACAGCTATCCACATCCATTCTCGCCACATGACCATACCAGCGAAATCGTCTCTCTTGCACACCACTACTGACGCTTCTTATGTTCAGCTTTTCTCTCAAGATACTTACACTCTGATGGGTATGCACATTTACATTACACATCCAGCGGAGTATACTGGCTTCATTCCTTGCGAGCTTACGCATGTCCTCAGCAGTCACGGCCCATGTTTCACTGCCATGTAGCATGGCTGTTTGTACACATGCATCATACAGTCTGCCTTTTACTCTGAGTGAGAGGCCCTTTGTCACCAGCAGAGGTAGGAGCTCTCTGAACTTTGCCCAGGCTATTCTTTCAGTGCACTCTCCCCTGTTACAAAATTGGTCACTTAGGTAGTGGAAGCTATCAACTACTTCTAGTTTTTCTCTCTGGAGTGTGGCAGAGGTTGTTTTCTGCACATTTTCAGTGTTTATTGCTCCTGAGCATCTGCCACATACAAAAACTATCTTGCTAGTTAGCCTTTGTTTGATATTGCTGCACCTCTTATGTGTCCATAGCTTACACTGGGTACATCTTATGGAGTTTGTACCTACGCCTTTTCTACAGATCGAGCAGGGCCATCTACCTGAAGAGGTTTGTGTTTTGTCTACCTTTCTACTTATTAGGACTTTGGTTTTAGCTAGGTTGACTCTAAGGCCCTTGGATTCTAGTCCTTGCTTCCACACCTGAAGCTTCTCTAGTTCTGATAGTGACTCAGCAATTAGTGTAAGGTCATCAGCATAGAGGAGCTCCTAGGGGTATCCCATCTTGAATTCCTGTGTTATTGCCTGGAGGACTATGATAAATAGGAGGGGGCTGAGGACTGAACCTTGGTGGACCCCTACCTGTACCTGGAATTCTTCACTGTACTCATTGCCAACCCTCACCTTCCTGACAGCATCCCTGTACATGGCTTGCACAGCTCTCACTAACCACTCATCTATCCCTAGTTTCCTCATTGACCACCAGATAAGGGAGTGAGGGACCCTGTTGAAGGCTTTCTCCATGTCAACGAAAGCCAGGTACAGAGGTTTATCTTTGGCTAGGTATTTTGCCTGCAGCTGTCTTACCAGAAATATAGCATCAGGCACGAACCCAAACTGCATCTCATCTAAACTGACTCTCTCCCTAATTTGTTGGACTATGACCCTCTCCGTGACCTCCATTACCTGGTCCAACAACTTGATACCTCTGTAATTGTTTGTGTCTAAAGCGTCACCTTTACCTTTTTAACAGTTGACTATGGTGGTGCTACACCAGTCATTGGGTATGACTCCTTCGTGTACCATCTGATTAACCATAGCCGGCACTGCCAGATATTTTGAGCATCTCTACAGTGATTTCTGATGGGCCGAGGGCTTTCCCTGTCTTCATACTCTTGATTGCTTTATCTACCATGGTACTGTCAATTAGGATAGCTGGTCCCTTTGTTGGGTCGACATGCGGCAGACTCTCTTCCTCCCATTCATTCTCTTTATTAAGCAACCTTTCATAGTGACGTCTCCAAACCTCTCTCTTCACGAAATTTCCAAATATATTCACTCTCTACCTTATACCTACTTTACTGTTTTTCTCAATATAGTCACCCTTTTCCTTGTTACCTTCTATACAACAAGTTCTTATCTTTGGCTGTAGAACTCACTTGGGAACATTGTAGGCGCACAAAGGTGCAACAAATGTAGATGGAACACTGGGTGTTTAGAAGGGCTGTGATTTAAATTAGGGAGCAGTAAAATATTAACCCTTTTAATATCAACCTGTTTGAGACTACTTCTGGTTCTTAACCCTTTAGCAGTTAGATTACTCTTGTCAAATCTAATGCTTTTTTTTTTCACATTCATCATCATCATCGTTTAACGTCTGATTTCCATGCTGGCATTTGTTGGATGGTTTGACTGAGGACTGGCAAGCCAGTAGGCTCAACCAGGCTCCAATCTGATCTGGCAATGTTTCTACAGCCACTCCAGGAGTGTAGTGGGTGCTTTTTACATGCCACCGGCACGGGAGCCAGTCAGGTGGTACTGGTATTAACCATGTTCAGATGGTGCTTTTTACATGCTATTGGCACAAGAGCCAGTCAGGGGGCACTGGCATCGACCATGTTCAAATGGTGCTTTTTACATGCCATTGACATGAGGAGCCAGTCAGGCAGCACTGGCATTGGTCTAATTAATCACACATTATCTTGTAGCTTCAAAATTTTATTGATGTGATTGTATATTTTTATAATGACCTTGTATGGTAGGTATGAAAGGCTGGATCTGGCTCATTTGAACATAAACAGGTAGAATTTTTGAGCTCAATAGGCTTGATTGAAAAGCAATTTGGTTAAAGTGATCTAAGCTAAAATCTTCCATTATATTCTAAACACTGACTTATTATTAAGTAAGTTATTTTACTAAATTCTTCATTAGTTCCAAAATTAATTGGAAATTAAAAGTAAAAAAGACAGTGAGTTTGAACTGAAATAATGGTGACAAAATATTTAAACCATATTTACTGGAATTGAAGTATGAGTTGAACATTATGTTATTAGTGAGCACAAACATAATTGAAGATATGTCAAGGTAGAATATAATTTTATTGACATAAGCCTTTACCTTCTTTTGTAATGTCAATAAAAATCGAACATAAAGGCCATTAATCCATGCAGAATATCTAAAAAGCAGTATGTGCTATAGGATAATGTAAGAGAATACGGATGATATACCACTGTACAAAATTAGCTTGTTTTTATTTGTAAACCTTGAAGGGCGTTTTACAAATGCCTTTTGGTATTGAAAAAGTTCACTGAGTTTGAATAAACTAAAAATCACTGCCATTATTCTATACTAATTCCCCACAATCAGTTATGTTTGAAATTATACAGAAATCCTTTGAATATATTCAGTTTTATCTCTTTTTGTCATATGTATTCCATTACATTCAAATATTTACCTTTCTGTTTTGGGGTCCAGTTCTCTCATTGTATTCATATTCTTTTATGTAGCATAGAGGATCAGTTTACTAAATAGATTTATTGTTTAACATGCTGCTGGCTATCCCATTCCTTGTCTTACACTCTTAATCCTGTTTCACAATGAACCTGTATCTTGTTAGCTTGTCCTGCAATTGCTCTAAATGTACACCCTTTCTGTCTACAATGGCCTGTTTTGTAACTTCTTATTTACAGTTTAGATTTGAAGAAGAAACGAATAAGAAAACTTTTAAACTAAAACGTGAAGCCCGACAAGATGCTATCAAGTAAATAGTTTTTCTTTTCCATCATTTTAGCAACTACTTTTCCATGTAGCATGGCTTGGATTAAGTTTACCAAGACACTTTTTTACAGTTAGGTGCCCTTTCTGTTGCCAACCCTCATACATATATATGTATGTATGCGTGTTTGTGTGTGCATGCATATGCATATGCTTGTGTGTTTATGTATATCTGCAATTGCTTGTAGAAAAATGCAGTAGACGGTGTTGTAGTCAGTTTTTCCTGTCACCTGACTGAAAAGAGGTGTAAATTAGACTTCCAATCAACCTTCATATATTATGATTAATTTGATGCTCCATTAAAAGTGTTGAACCCTTTCATCAACTAATATTTGTTGTTGTTTATAATGTTATAACTTTGCAACTTCAGCATTAGCATCAGTGTGTGTTTGTGTGGCTATGTGTGTTTATGCCCCAACATGTTTGTGTGTATCTCAATTATCAAAAGTATATTGTATTGAGGTACCAAATTAATCAACCTAGTTAAAACCAAAATCCTAATAAGTAGGAAGGTAGATAAAACACAAACCCCTTCAGGTAGATGGCCCTGCTCAGTATGTAGAAAAGGAGTAGGTAGTAACTCTATAAGATGTACCCGGTGCAAGCTATGGACACATAAGAGGTGCAGCAATATCAAAGGCAGGTTAACTAGGAAGTTAGTTTTTGTTTGTGGCAGATGTTCAGGTGCAATAAAAACTGTAAACAAACAGGAAACAACTTCTATCTCATTCCAGGGTGAAAAACTAGAGGTAGTCGATAGCTTCTGCTATCTGGGCGACCAAGTTAGTAGTGGGGGTGGGTGCGCTGAAAGTGTAGCTGCTAGAATAAGAATAGCCTGGGCAAAGTTTAGAGAGCTCTTACCCCTGCTGGCGACAAAGGGACTCTCACTCAGAGTAAAAGGCAGACTGTATGACGCATGTATACGAACAGCCATGCTACATGGCAGTGAAACATGGGCTGTAACTGCTGAGGACATACGTAAGCTCGCAAGGAATGAAGCCAGTATGCTCTGTTGGATGTGTAATGTCAATGTGAATACCCGTCAGAGTGTAAGTATCTTGAGAGAAAAGCTGAACATTAGAAGCATCAGATGTGGTGTGCAAGAGAGACGATTGCGCTGATATGGACATGTGGTGAGAATGGATGAGGATAGCTGCGTGAAAAAGTGCCACACCCTAACAGTTGAGGGAATCCGTGGAAGAGGTAGGCCCAGGAAGACCTGGGCTGAGGTGGTGAGGCAAGACCTTCGTACATTGGGCCTCACCGAGGCGATGACTACTGACCGAGACCTTTGGAAGTGTGCTGTGCGTGAGAAGACCCGGCAAGCCAAGTGAGATCGTTGCCAGTGCCCCTGGACTGGCTCTTGTGCGGGTGGCACATAAGATGCACCATTTTGAGCGTGGCCGTTGCCAGTACCGCCTGACTGGCTCCTGTAGGATTTTCGAGCGAGATCGTTGCCAGTGCCCCTGGACTGGCTTGTGCAGGTGGCACATAAAAGACACCATTTCGAGCGTGGCCATTGCCAGTATCGCCTGACTGGCCTTCATGCAGGTGACACGTAAAAGCACCTACTACACTCTCTAAGTGGTTGGCGTTAGGAAGGGCATCCAGCTGTAGAAACTCTGCCAAATTTAGATTGGAGCCTGGTGTTGCCATCCAGTTTCACCAGTCCTCAGTCAAATCGTCCAACCCATGCTAGCATGGAAAGCAGACGTTAAACGATGATGATGATGATGATGATGAATTCATTAACTTACTTGTAGAGGGAGATGGAGTGGTCTAGTTGTTTATAGCTCATGGAAGGGTTAACAAGATTAACAGTTTAACATTTAAACTGGCTGTATCCAGTCAGGATATTCGACTTGTTTTATGTTTATATTAGTCAGATTTGGCCTTTAACTAGTAACCTACTATATCATTCTAAAAGTGAACAATCACATCACAAAAATATGGAAGCTACAATATAGGCCATAAATTAATTCAAAACAATGTGAACAGATAAGCATTACATGCGACAGAGTAATGTGAATGCCAAAGGGTTAACCATTTCATTATCAGGCTGCCTGAGACCATCCCTGCATCTATGATACAAACTTCCCATTTTAAAGGTTGAATGAAAGGGAGATAATAAAGTGATAGTGATCTCAACTAGAAAAGGTACACATGCGTGTGCGTGTGTAAGTGAGAATATTATGTGTATGTGTGTGAATAGGAGTGAGTGACTGACGTGTGTGCAGGTGTGCAGAAGGAACAAAAGCAATAGTGGTGGAGGAACGTATAAAGAACAAACTGCTACAAATGAACAGATTTGATTTCAAACTAAGTGGATTGTATGTGGGTTGCAACACTTTGCCAAGCGTCGTAACAACGGAGGAATTGAGGCCACATATAATCGTGAAAGAATCATAAACGATAATAAACTGTATAAGAAAACTGTTAAATGAAACTGCGAGTTTTGGGGGACTCGTAAGCCATTCCATCATCACACTGTAAGTTACTCATTTCATTCATCATTCGTTTTATGTACCCCATGTTCTGTATTGTATTGTCCCCCTTCTTTGTAATGAGGCCTTAGTCCCTATAATAAAGATTTAGTGTGTGCAGGTGTAACGTGTGTATGTTGTATGTAGCAGTTGATGTGTGATTTTTTCATGTGGTGTGTGTGTGTGGCCAAACAGTGTGTATGGTGTATATATGTGGCCGAAAGTTATCTTTGTCTATGTGTGTTAATGTGTGTTGCGTGTGTATGTATATGTAGCCTGTGTTCAGGTATTATGTGCTTATGTGGGATGGGAGCTACATGATGGTGTGTGTACAGTGTGTGTGGCTGCTCATATAGTGGTGTGTGTGGTGATGCTATTGAAGACTGTGTGTGGATGATGGTGTGGGTGCTGGGAAGTGGTCAGTGCTAGTGTGCGTGGAGTGGTGTGGGGTTGGTGTCAGATGAAGAGAGGAGGTG
This sequence comes from Octopus bimaculoides, assembly GCF_046866305.1. Lineage (NCBI taxonomy): Eukaryota > Metazoa > Mollusca > Cephalopoda > Octopoda > Octopodidae > Octopus > Octopus bimaculoides. The sequence goes on along the minus strand of NC_142938.1, from coordinate 83,700,718 downwards.
AGTTGAGCCCATAAGGCACAAAGGAGTGAAGATAAAAGGTTAATTCCTGTTCACAGCAAAGGCGGGAGTCCCCGTGAAAAGACAGTTCAAACACAGACAGATATTGTAGCAAATGACTAGTAGAATGGAAATGGTGTGAGAAGTGGGATGTCATTGCTGAGTCTGATGTCTCTGAGGTGCTCTGTAAACCAGTCAGCCAAGTGACGTACTGATTGTCTGATGTACAGGGAAGGGCAGAGAGAGCTGGTGATGCAGTAAATGACATTACTAGAAGTGGTGGTGGTGGTGGTGGTGGTGGCGGCGGCGGCGGCGGCACCGGTGCATGCATGCATAACAAACAGGCTTCTGTTCAGTTTCTGATTACCAAATATCATTCACAAGGCATTTGTTCATGTGATGTTATCTTAAAAGACCTTTGCCTAAGGTTCCACACAGTGGGACCATGTGGTTGAGAAGTGAACTTCTTAACAAATGCATCTATGCTATACCTGTACCTGTTCATACTTGTCCCTAACCATGCTAGCATCAGCTTCTGTCCATACCTGTATCTAGTGATGCCTACCTCTAACCGTGTCTTCACATGTGCCTAGCCACACCTACACTGAGCTGAGCACTATTTTCATTATTTATTTCAAGTTTACATTTTGATCAGTTTATCAATCTGATATCGAATCATCATCAGACGTTTTATTCCTCAATGCCAACTTAGTTCCAGACCACATTTGAAGGATTTTAAGTAAAATTTTTTATTTTCTAATGTAGGAGATTTGGCTGCTATTTCTGAAAGATCAAGTGACCATATTGATGCTCTCTCATTAGCTTGAAAATTTCTTGTTAACCTTTATAGGAATCTGAACGATATTACAAAGCAAATTTATCAAGAGAATGCCAGACTTTCCGAAGCCCTGTTGACACATATAAAGGATATTGAAAGCCTTAGACAGTCTAACAACAAATTTGTCAAAAAATATGAGTTTGTAAAGCAGGAACTGAAAGAACAAAAGTTTCTATTACATAAGAAAGTTAAAGAAGTGAAGAACTACAAAACTGAGAATGTAGAGGTAAGCATTTAGTATTATTATTATTATTATGTTTCTTTTTTTCCTTCTTTCTTCAAATTTTCTTCCATTTCTCGCCGAGTGTTTTCCATACACCTAGGGCAGAGAAACTCATTGTATGCATTCCCAGTTTACACATGCAAATTCACAGGTAAAATATGTATTTAAAAAAAAATTAATAAATAAATAAATTCATGAATGGACGTTGTTTTCACAGCGATAATTCTCTTCTCAGTACATGAGTCGTTCCAGTTATTACTATTATTATTATTATTATTATTATTATTATTATTATTATTCATCATTTGTTAGGGTGGTGAGCTGGCAGAATTGCTAGCATGCAAAACCAAATGCTTAGTGGCATTTCACCTGTCTTTATGTTATGAGTTCAAAATTCCACTAAGGTTAATTTTGCTTTTCATCCTTTTGAGATCAATGAAATAATTAGCAGTTGAGCACTGGGGTCAATCTTATTGACTTTGCCATTTTCCTTGCTTGAAATTCATTGCATAGTTTTCTAAAATATTCAACTGAATTGTGTTTCTTGTTTTTATGCTTGGTCTCCGAATGGATTTTAAGCTTAGCTGGTTTCATGCTATTGTAGGGAAGTGGTTATACACCATTAGGTGTACACCGCTTCCGTACATTAAATTTCTAGAAGAAACACTGGAACGCAGATTCTGAACAACATAACAATATTTATTTACAGTGAAATTCAGTTCACGCTTGGAGGGAATTCGGTAGCTCGTCGCCCTCGGTTACTGAGACGCCTTCTGAATGATTTCCGTGGTTATTTGTGAAGCTCTGGTGCTGACATGTGAGAGAGCTCTGTTGGACGTCTTGGCTCGACGGAGATCAGTCAACGAAGAGACTGAGAAAAGGCGCCAAAGCTGGGTGTCGAACTCTACGCATGCGCATGAGACTCTTCCTGTATTCCTTCCGGAACTAGTCCCTGCGCATGCGTGGATAAAACTCCGGACATTGAACATATAACAGTCGTCTGCTATAAGGTGTCACTACACTATCACTTGACAGTACATTCATACATACGAGACACATTGGTTTTGCTATATACTGTGGCAATGGAATAAAACCATAAGACAAATATTCAACGAAATACTGTCAGTAATTCTTCTTAGTTGGAGGAGCCAAGGGCAATCTGGTAAATTAAAACAAATTGACATACCTTTTAATAAATGCTCTTAATGCTTATAATTAATAATCATTAATAATTTTGAAATGAAAAATAAATAATTTAAAGATTTAAGTTTAAAATTTAAGTAGTCTTTAATCAAAATGCTAAAAGTTTTGAAGAAACATAAAAGATAATAAGATGATTTTTTGGAATAACTGTCTCATATGTTGGAATTTCTCTGCTTTTGTCAAACTTTTCTAAATTATTTCCTTTTCCACATTTCAAATCAATGGAGGAAGCTTTTAATTTCTGAAACAATTTTAATCTGTGGTTTTAAATGTCCCAGATGTGCTTTCCAGACAGTAATCGCTACTAAAAATCTTTCCTTTCTTTGTTATTTTTTATCATTTAATAGTTTTGTTGTATCCTTGGTTGAGGATATATGATTTTAACAAAGCAGGGGTAAAGTAGTCTATTCACAGAGGTAACTTCTAACTACCAGCATGCAACACTCCAACATCTTCTTCCTGTCTCAACGAGCCACATTACTCTTAATAAGAGTTCAATGAGTTCACCTTTTAATCACACAGGGGTGTTAATGACTTTCACCACAACATCTCCCCTTTTGAGATTGACTTCTCTTGGAAGTGAATAGATATCTTTTTTTTTCCGCACCACGTCTCCCTTCTAGAGATTTACTTTGCTCAGGAGCTTAATATTATTTTCCTTTTGGAACTACCTCCAACAATTCCATGTGCTTTCTTTTCTTATACTGGTACCTTCGGTTTGATGATTTCCTGTGGAGTCGGCACATCAAAAATATCGTAGAGAACTTCTATGGGTACTTCTTTCCTTGTAACCCTTCCTTCAGCAAACATTCATTTCAACTGATTCATGTGACTTTTAGGTTCACATTTCAAACCGACCCATTTTATGAAGTGGGGTATTTCATTATGCTGGAAATAGAGTCTGAAAAAAATTCATGCAGAGTGTGTCTTTTATTTTTTCTTTTCTTTATAGAACTTCAGTGAATCAGGAATGAAGAGGATAGAAAAGTTCTTTACCGAGTCATTTTTGTTTGAATTTCATTTTTCTTTTTTATCAAACTTAGTTGCTGCAAAGAATTGAAGACCTGGAGAAATCAGAGAGTGACCTGGTTAAAGAATTTGAGACAAAGAAAAATGACTTGGTTGTAGAATGTCGTAAGGAAACAGAGTGTAACAAACAAGAGATAACTCAATTACAGCAAGTGATAGAAACAAAATCTAAGGAATTGTCTCACATAAAACGGTTGGCACGAAGTGTCTTGGAACAAAGGAATGACCTGGAGACTTTCTTTGCTGAATCTTTGGATTATGTAAGAAAGAAAATTGCCGCTCACCGGTCAGTATTTACCGTGTATATATTTGTTTGTATTTTTTTGTTTTCTGTTTCTTTCATTTTTGTTTGTTTACTGTTTGGGACATGAACTTGTTTCATTTTTTTTATTACTTGTTTTTGTTGTTTAAATCCATAATATATCTCCCAGGCATAATTATGCTTATAATTATAAAATTTATATATATATATATATATATATATATATATATATATATATATCATCATCATCATCATCATCATCATTATCATCACTTAACATCCGTCTTCCATGCATGCATGGGTTGATAGGAGCTGTCCAAGTAGAAGACTACTCCAGGCTACTGTGTCTGTTTTGGCAGGGTTTTCATAGCTGGATGTCCTTCCTAGCACAGGCAAGGTTAGAGGTTAGTTTTGGCATCGTTTTTACAGCTGGATGTCCTTCCTAGCACAGGCAAGGTCAGAGGTTAGTTTTGGCATCGTTTTTACAGCTGGATGTCCTTCCAAATGCCAACCACTCAGCAGAGTGGACTGGAGGCTTTGTGACACCAGCACTAGTAGGGTCACCAAGTAACTCGCAAGACAAGGAATTTTGAGAGGGGAGGGGGGTGCTTTGAGGAGGGAAATTGTTTCAGAGATTGAAAGGTTAGAGTGTGACTGAGAGACAGAGAGGCAGAAACAGGTGTCTTGCTATAACAGACAGGGCATTAGAGGAGGTGATCTGGTGTCAGATGATGAAAGGTTAGAGCATTTCATAGAAATAGAGAGGCAGAAACAAGTGTCTTGGCCATAGAGGAGGTCCATGGCCACCCAGCGAGAGAAAAAAGAGGGGGGGAGAAAGAGAGGTACAAGAAAGGGATAGAAATAGGTGTACTGATGTAAAGATTACCTAGTAAAGGTTACCTTGGTTACCTAGTCAGAGGAAAAAGCAAGAGAAGGAGAGAGAGAGAGAGTGATCAAGAACAGGGGCAGAAATAGGTGTACTGCTGTAGAGGAGATACATGGCTACCCAGCCAGAGGGAAGAGCAAGGGAGGGAGAGAGAGAGAGAGAGAGAGAGAGAGAGAGAGAGTGTGAAACAGCAAAAGTGCAAGAGAGAGAGCAGGAGAGAGATTGTGGTGAAGTGCCAGGGTATAGTCACAAGTAACAAGGATCAAACATAGATGTGATGGTAGAGTAAAGAAGAGAGAGGTACAAAGGTCATAATATATGCTGTCAGGTGTTGCCAAGAAGGAGCAATCAGGGAGTGGGGATTGCAGTGACTGGCATAAACCAATGGGGTGGGGGAATGCAGCGATACAGTGAGGGCAGGGAAATGGATTGGAAGACAATCGTAGTTTATGAAGAAGAAATTTAACAAAGCGAAAGATGCTGTTTAGAAGAAAAAAAGATGTAGTTCAGTTTCTTGGGGTAGGATGTGTGATAAAGGGTAAGACACAACACTTCTAGCACTCAGATTTACTGACATGGACAGGTCATCTCAAGACCCTCATATTGCCAAACATCTCTATTCTCTCTGATACACTGTTTTGCAATCCTCAACACCTCATACCTCTGATCCTCATGCTGCATAACATTGGCAAATGTCTTACCTTCTGCTATTCCTTTTGCTATGTAAACCTGTCACCTAGCCTCCTTTCTGGCTTCCTGATATAATGCTTTGCTTCCACCATTTTCTCAGTCCTTCTACCTCCTGTCCACCTCCTTGTTCCACCACCAAGTCATCCTTGAGCTGGCTGGGACTTTGCACCAACCACAGATTTGGTCAGCAGCCCCCAGTAAATTGTCCTGCAGGAACTTCCAATTGTCCTATAAGCTAGCTATATGTCCCTTCCTCCTCCTCCTCCTCCTCCTCCTCCTCCTCCTCCTCTCTATCATCAGAGGCCTCTACTATGTGCTTTATGTCTTTGAGTCTCTCTAGCCCTAATTTTGAAGTCACTAACCAGTAGCCTATGCTGGAGTGTACACTTTTCACATGAGCAAGACTTCACATTTATGAGCATCTGCCTGTCTTCTTGCTTTGTGAGGAGGTAATCAACCTGGCTTATACTCCCACCAGACTGCTAAGTAATCAGGTGGCTGGCTGGCTTTCTAAAGTTACTGTTGCAGATTATAAGATCGTTTGCATTACAGAATTCAAGTAGCCTTGTACCTTCCTCATTCCTAGTGCCAAATCCATAACCACCATGCACACCATGGAGTCCATGAGAATGCTGCCCAACATGTCCATTAAAGTCACCGGCCACAATAATGAAGTTTCTGTCATTTGTCATTGAGGTAGTCTGCAAAAGGACCACATAGAATCAGTCCTGATCATCAGCCAACCCAGCCTGTGGAGCATAGGCAGAGATGAATCTACCTATGATAAGTCTCAACTTAGTAACGCTATCTCACACTCTGACTACCTCAGTTACCTTATCTACCCACTTTTCTGCTAATAATATGCCTACACCACCCACTCCATCACGCCTGCCTACCCAGAATTTAAACCTCTGCTTCTTACTCACGAGGAATCTAGCAGAAGCTCCTTTCTATCTCACTTCTTGCACACCACACACATCCACATAACATTGCTCACTCATTTCGATGATCTCAACAGATTTCCCCTTCATTGTACCAACGTTGGTGTTTGCAGCCCTAAAATTGTGTGTGTGTGTGTGTATATATATATATATATATATATATATATATATATATATATATATATATATATATATAATTATAAATTTTCTTTTGAAAAGCATAGGAAGCATGGAAGTGCTCAAGTCAAACCTGAGATGCTAGACAAGTACATGAGATAAAGAGAAGAGGTTCAAATCAGGCAGACTATGATTGGTGTATACATATATGGATTTAATCATGATAGAGTTGTCCAATCTAAAACATATTAATACATTCGGAATATAAAGATATAGAAATATGAAAATATATGAAGGCTAAAAATATGCATTGACAAATAAATATATATAAACATAATAGAGTACAGATAAAAATGTAGATAAGAATAATGAAACGATTATCAGTATTGTATAATGGAATCACAAATTAAAGATGTGATTTTCTCCATTCATATTTTTGTTACACACACACACACCAGTTTTGCAGAATATTGAGGAAGGGTTGGTGGTCCTTTAACCATTGCTGACTGTCTGAGACTGGTGAGCTTAATGCCATTAATGTTACATTTAAACTGTTGCAGGTCAACACCTGCAAGAAAAATATGAGCAGGAAGGAGATTCCAGAGGGTTAATGTTCTGGGGAGGAAGGACTGGATATAGTAGTAGTTAGTGAGAGGTTGAGGCAGGAGGTGAAGAGACAAGTCGGTCAGGAGTGCCTGATGGAGGAGGTACTAGAGTAGCAAGGTTTAAGGAACAGAGGCTATTATGGTAGTGAGAGTAAAAAAAAAAAAACATAGATTTTGGTATAAAAAAGTTATGCTCAAGGTTTATGCTGACTGTTTTGACTGGTGAAATGATAAAGTGACAAATTTAAGCCTGGCAAGATCATGAGGGGTTACTTTTTTGTGGGGTTTCTTATTTTATTAATTAATATTATGTGATGAAACTCCAGTGTCGTTTTACATGTCAGTAATTAAAAAGATCACTCAACAAAGTGGAATTAGCCTGGAGAAAAGCGAAAGAGAAATGGCAGAAGACACAAACCAGACACTTAAAGTTGAACTTTTATATTGGTAAACTTCCTGGGTGCCTGACTTAACCCTTTTGACATCATCTTGTCTCAGACAGCCCCTGATTCTGATACAATCTTTCTTGCTTTTAAGGCATTTAAAACCAAAAATTTTGTGTTAATTTCTGTTCCCAACATTTGCTTAAGTGTTAGACTCAAGGCCAGTAAACTTGAGGAGAGAGAGCTTATATCTTTGACTCTCATACTGGAATTGTGCTTTATTTTATCAACCCTGAAAATATTGAAAGGGCAATGTTGACATCAGTGGTATTTTAACTCAGAATTAAAGATCTGGAAGAACTACTGCATGTCATATTGCCTGACACTAACAATTCTGTGAGCTCACCAACTTACACCAGCTCAATAATGATAGCTGTTTAAGGAAATTCTTCACTATTTTCAAAAGCAGTGTATTTCAAAGGGTTAAACTAAACTTGAGGTCATACAAGCTCATTAAGATACCTAACTGAGTACCTGGCTGAGTATTGCATATACTCAATCTAACCAGCTAACATGCACCTGTAAACAAATGCGAGTGATGATGGAGTACTTGAGTGGACAATATTGCAAAGATGAAAAGAAGAAGGAAACAAATGATCTCTGTCAACTAGTAACTACCTTGAAAATTGTAGGAACAGCTTGCAAGTTATTTGGTGACCTCACTGGTGCCTATGCCACATAAAAAAAAAACACCTAGTACACTTTGTAAAGTGGTTAGCATTAGGAAGGGCATCCAACCATAGAAACCGTACCAAAGTAGAGCTTGGCACAGTTCTATAGCTTGAAAGCTCCTGTCAAATCCTTCTCAGCATGGAAAGTGAACATTAATGATGATGATGATGATGATGTATAATACATTTTACGGTATTGATCTTGTTTCGTATTAAAACCTCATACAATATTGTTGTTGTATCAGATAAAATTTGTTATACAACATTGATGATGTAATGTTGTGGCAATTTCTTTTAACATCAGTTTACAAAAGGAGTTCTCTCTATTCAACACAGGAAACTCTATATACAGCAAGCAAAGCAGGCCTACCAACACAAATTGCTGGAAGCAAACAATGGTAAAACAGAACACCCCAAAGTCCGGACGTTTACTAAACCAGGAACGAGTACAAACAATGTCTACAATGATTTTGATGCAGCAAAATTGCTGTAAGTTCTATATTTAATGCTTTGACCTCTTTATCACCCTCTTATCTCTCTCTCATTCTCCATAACTCTCTCATTTTTGCACTCTCTTTGTCCTGTCTTTCTCTTTCACCCGTTCTCTCTCACATCTTCTCTCTCACCCTCTCTCTTTCTCCCCCCCCCGTCTTCCTCCTATATTTTATATCTATGTCAACTGGTTAATACCTGACAGTAATATTTTGTTTCAAATTTAGATATTAAATGAATGTGACTTAATCAACAGTGGAAAGGCAGTACTTATGACCCCTTATTAAGGGCCCTGAAATTGGTGGAATGAAGTGAGCGAGCTATCCTCAGACATCAGACAGGTTACTTGACTCAAATACTTGCTTCTGAGGGCTCAGCTAAAAGCTCCCATATGCCAGGTGTATGTAACTGGCAATGAATTAAGTCTATTGGTGATGTGGGGTTGCATTGCCTGGATGTAGTCCAGCAGGCTGTCTACAGACATTCCACGGGGATGCATATGTTCTCCCTATTTCTTGTGTGCTGTATGAGCTTGTGCGGGCCACCTGTGCAGACTTCTTGTCAAGTTGCTGTGCCTCTTTACCATTCCGTCTTCCAGTGTATTGTTCTTCTAAAATCTGACTATGGTGAATCATGCTTCTATTTTGTCATTCATCTGTTGAGGGATGCAAACTCTTCTGTTGAAGGGTAGGGATGTCAGATGAATATGGCTCATATCGTATAATGGATTCCATGGATTGAAGACTAGGGCCTAGAAAGCATTGCTGTCATTTATATCCATTGTACTACTATCTATCTACCCAATCATTTCTCTGGTTACCCTCCCCTCCTCTCCTTGTTTGTGTCTGTTGTAATGTTTGTATTGCTTTACATAGTTGTTTCCATTATTGTCGCTGTAGTAGTTCACAGCCACATTATTCTTGTTGTAGTTGTTGCTACTGTTATTACTCTGTTAATCTTATTCCTCTTATCTTCCGTTCCTACTGTTCCTATTATGGCTATTCTGGCCCCTAACTTTGGCGTGCTTGTATCTCTCCATGTTTGTGTGTTTGTTCCTCTCTATAATATTATTGTTGTTGTTTCTCATGGCATTAGTCTTTCGTATGTTGACCTTTTGTTGAAATATTTGTCTGTGTAGTTAAATTCTTTCTTTTTTTCTTTCAGGAACATTGCAGATGTACAAATAGATGTAAAAGACCTCACATGGGAACAAAAAGAGAGCGTTCTTTGTTATTTATTTTCCAGAATGAATAGAAATGACAAAGAATCATCAAATGCCAACAACTTGCTTCCAAAAGTGGAACCAAAGAAGCTTTTATCAATTGAAAATCCAAAGTAAATTAGATTTTCTCATCTTGCAAGCAGATATTCATTGCATCCAGTTCTATCTCTAATCATCTGTCACACTCTTTGCGCACGATTAGAGTCGGAAAATCTGTGAGGAACCCATTGATCCAATTTGCTGACTTTTCCAATGGCATGCAGGTTCCTATGAAAGGTTGAATGACCGAATGTAAGCTTGTCTGCTGGTTCCTCAATAGTTACAATGGGATTTTTTTGTTCACCAGGGTTTGCAGGGTGTCCTCATCGAGCTCTACAGATCTTCCAGGACAAGGCTCGTCTTCTAGGCTGTAGTTTCTGTCTCGGAATTTCTGGATCCATCTTTGACACTGCCTTATGCTTAATGTCCGGTCCCCACATACTGCATTAATATTCCTCACACTTTCCATTGCATTGTTGTCTTTATTGAACTCATAAAGCAAAATATGCTTCTTTGTCACTTCTGTTATAGGTTTGAAAAAATAACTGTTAAAATTGAATTCAAAACTTGCACTAAGAATAAGTACAAGGTAAAATTGCTATCTTCTTTTATAGCAAGTTGATGCAGGTAGTTTATCCTGTCTCCCTCTGACTTTAAGTTCATGCAATTGAAAAAAACGTATTATTTATGGAATGACCGAATATATATATATATATATATATATATATATATATATATATATATATATATATATATATATATACATATATATATATTAACCTAGTTAAGACCAAAGTTGTTGTTAGTAAGAAAAAGGATAAAACTCTCCTTCTGTCAGGTAAATGGCTCTGCTCAGTATGTAGGAAAGGAGTTGGAAGAAATTCCATTTGCTGCACCCAGTGTAATCTATGGACACATGAGAGGTGCAGTGGAATCACAGGTAGATTAACAGATAGAGTAGTCTTTGTATGTGGTAGGTGTGCAGGAACAATAAGCACAAAGAGCACACGGGACTTAGATTCTCTTAAATGCCCAGGAGGCTCTCTTGAGGTTGTAGATAGTTTCTGTTACCAAGGTAACCAAATTAGCAATGGTGGAGGATGCTCAGAAAGTATTGTTTCTAGAATATGAATTGGGTGGAGGAAGTTCAGAGAGCCATTACCTCTGTTGGCAACAAAATGACTCTTTCTCTCAGAGTGAAAGGTAGACTATACGATGCTTGTGAGCGAATGGCTATACTCCATGGTAGTGAGACATGGACTCTGAATGCAGATGTCATGTGGAGACTAGAGAGAAATATGCTCCATTGGATGTGCAACATCAGTGCACATGTATGGCAAAGTGAAAATGTATTAAGAGGGAATTTGGGCATTAAAAGGGATCAAATGTAGCATGCAGGAGAGAAGACTACGTTGGTTTGGAGATGTGATGCGTATGAATGAGGACAACTGCATAAAGAAGTGCTGATCACTGAAAGTGGACGGTACCCACGGAAGAGGGAGACCCAGGAAGACATGGGATGAAGTGGTAAGAACCGATCTCAGGATGTTGGGCTTCACGGAGGAATTGACCATGGACCAAGATGCCTGGTGATATGAAGTTCTTGAGAAGACCCGCCCACATCAGTGAAACTTAGTTTTAGAAGTGCTGTGTGTCCCATCCACACTTAACAAGAAAACTTCTCATACACCCTACCCCGACAAACTAAACTACGTCTCTTCATCTCTTCTCTTCCTCATATTTCTGCTTAAATGCACTATGCTTACTTTCCACCCCCCAATCCTGTCCTCTTGGCCCTGTGTTATTGTATCATTGCTCTCTGCTAGCCCCTGACCTGTGTGTTCCACCCACATGCCCAGTCTCATTGTATTACTGCTATCTGCTTGGCCCCACAACCTGCTATCTTCCCGGTTAACTTTCCTTTGATGTTGCTTCTTTTATTCTTTCTTTTACTTGTTTCAGTCATTTGACTGCGGCCATGCTGGAGCATTGTCTTTAATCAAACAAATCGACCCCAGGACTTATTCTTTGTAAGCCGAGTGCTTATTCTATTGGGCTCTTTTTGCTGAACCACTAAGTTATGGGGGATGTAAAGACATCAACATTGGTTGTCAGTCTGGTATTGCTATAGCAACCTGTCTGCTTTATGTAGTTCCTTCCTGTTGTTAATGGTTGGTCTCAATTTGTCTATAAGGTGGGCTTCCATGATTCTGAGATTGCCCCAGGGGCAGTCCATGTGATCAGTTGTTAATGAATGTGCATCTGTCAAATAATCAGCATCATTCATTTGCAATATTCCGTGGAAATATGTCTGGCTAGGGAGAAATATTTCCTTGCTTGGTAATAGCTGAGGGCTGCTGGGGGGCTGCCATAGGAAATATCTGACTAAATAAACTTCATCCAACCCATGCAAGCATTGAAAAGTGGACATTAAATCAATGATGAAGATGATAAGTAATCAAACTGAACTGTTTTGAAAATAAAATGTCGACTTTTTTTGTCTTTTACAGGAAAAGTTTTACTCGAACATTTCTGACACAAGCACCATTTCATCGTTGCCTGGAGAAAAAGTTGATTACAACAATTCAAATGGCTTGAAAAATGAAGGAAAGTGTCTCAGAATGTATTTTCGTGTGGGAATTCATTGCTAGTTTTAGCTGTGTATGTGTGTATACATCTGAGGAAGTGGAATTGTACTGACCAAGGCAACATCTGTCACTTTTCATTAAGATTGCCAATAAGAGCAATCTTTGGTTTTTTAGGTATGTATAACTGCAGAGCTGATGAAGCCAAACCAATCTGAGAAAATGCAAAAATAGACTTGAATATTGTGATTAAGTGAGATAAATGTGTAAAGGCCAATAAATCATTTATTGAGTGTCATTAAAACAGATTTCTCTTTTTGATTGTTGAAAGTTTCAGTGTTGTTGTTCGAGCATTGCAAAAATTAAGCATTTCTGATAAAAGAAAATATATATGAAAGCTAATTTTGATATTTATGTGTATATATATATATATATATATATATATATATATGTTAAAGCAAAGACAAATTATAAATATCATCCTGTCCTTGATAAATACAATTATCACTGTGATAAATATAATTTTCATACTGATAAATACCATTTATTAGAATCAAACTGTAATACAAAAGAGTGCATAATAGAAAGTAAGAAAAAAGCCAAATACAGAAATTGATAAAAATTATTTTTATTTAAAATATATTTTACAAAAAATGATATTTGAAACATATTTGAATGGATTTCTTAAAAGAATCATGCAAAAGACAAAGTGTTTTTGAGAAAATATGATTTATGTAAAAAGTACTTTTTATAAGAAATACATGGTCAAAAGTTTGAATTCAGACTGGTACTAGGATGTGTATGGGCTCACACACATACACATGTATATGCATATATACCTACACACATGTGTATATGTATACATCTATAAATACACACACATATATCCTCATCATGAGTATGTGTGTGTGTGTAATTTTATAAGTGTAGGCATGGCTGTGTGGTAAGGAGTTTGCTTCTTAATGATATGGGTTCAGTTCCACTGCATGGCACTTTGGACAAATGTCTCTTACTACAGACTGAGGCTATGAGTGGATTTGGTAGAGAAAAACTGAAAGAATACCACCAGGCATGTGTATGTGTTGCGGGCTGAGTGTCTCCACGGAATATTTGTGAACAAGCATCACTCTCATGCAAATGGTATCCTTATTTTCAATGCTTCTATGAAAACATGTCCGGTCATTGTGAAATATTACATTGCTTGGAAACAAGTGAAGGTTGGTGACAGAAAAGGCATCCAGATGTAGAAAATCCATCTCACCCATGCAAATATGGAAAAGTAGAACGTTTTTGTAATAATGATGATAAATATATACACACACATCTTACCATGATCATTGTTCACACACATACACAAATACGTATGCATGTATGTGTGTGTATATATATGTAAATAGTAAGAGATTATATATTATACGTATGTCTGTATATATAAATGAGTGAACAAATGAAAGGAAGTAGCATTCAACACAATTGATTGACATTTATTTAATTAGTTTCACTCAGCTCCATGTTACTTAAAATTTCATGGGTATTTACCACATTTATATTTCATGAGTGTTTGGAGTAAGAATGAAAAACTTTTTAAACAAATTTAAAATGGTTTCTACATACATACATGTATACATACACACACCTGTATGTATGCATATATATTAATGTTTGTTTCTGTGTCAAGTTACATATAAAAACAGTTTAACGTTAAACTAAAGGATTACTGAATACATTTTAGTAGAGTACGTTTTTCTGAAATTTTTACAAGGAAAATGTTGACAATGAATTTGAAGTTTTAACTTGTTTGCCTTCGTCAGACTGTTGAATGCAAGCAAGGCGAAACTTCAAAGTTACAGTCAACCTTTCCCTTATAAAAGCTTAACACATACACAGATACATAAATATATACAAGCAAGCACTGATATAATTTAAAAGCAATTTGATTTGGCCCCATGCAACGTAAAGTTTCATAGGTGCTTGGTACAGGAACCTGGGCTGTGATTGGTCAAGGTGGGTCATATGGTATTGTTGGAATTGCAGCAACATCAAATCCACCTGAATTCCTTGGATCGCTTGGCTGGACAGGAAATTAGAGGTGTCTAACAGTCTGGATGAAATTCAAAGGCAAGACATTCAGATGGATTTGATATCACTGTAATTCCAACAACAACAAGTGGCTTACCTGAATCAATAGCAGCTTGGAGGGGGGGGGGGTTCCAACAGCCATCTTGGGTTTCCTACATCCTTCCATCCAGCTGCCTCAGCCCAACAAGCTAGGTTTCTGTAACAAGCCTACAAAACTTTAAGTTACATGGGGCTGAATCAAACTGGTTTTAATAACATTGGTAAATCTTACTACATGTGTTGTCACTTTCTTTCGTTTGTCCACTCAATTGTGTGTGTGTGTATATATATCATCATCATCATCATCATCATTTAACGTCCGCTTTCCATGCTAGCATGGGTTGGACGATTTGACTGAGGACTGGTGAAACCGGATGGCAACACCAGGCTCCAATCTAATTTGGCAGAGTTTCTACAGCTGGATGCCCTTCCTAACGCCAACCACTCAGAGAGTGTAGTGGGTGCTTTTACGTGTCACCCGCACGAAAACGGCCACGCTCGAAATGGTGTCTTTTATGTGCACACAAGCCAGTTCAGGGGCACTGGCAACGATCTCACTCGAAAATCCTACGGGAGCCAGTCAGGCGGTACTGGTAACGGCCACGCTCAAAATGGTGCATCTCATGTGCCACCCGCACAAGAGCCAGTCCAGGGGCACTGGCAACGATCTTGCTTGGCTTGCCGGGTCTTCTCACGCACAGCACATTTCCAAAGGTCTCGGTCAGTAGTCATCGCCTCGGTGAGGCCCAATGTACGAAGGTCTTGCCTCACCACCTCAGCCCAGGTCTTCCTGGGCCTACCTCTTCCACGGGTTCCCTCAACTGTTAGGGTGTGGCACTTTTTCACGCAGCTATCCTCATCCATTCTCACCACATGTCCATACCAGCGCAATCGTCTCTCTTGCACACCACAACTGATGCTTCTAATGTTCAGCTTTTCTATCAAGATACTTACACTCTGACAGGTATTCACATTGACATTACACATCCAACGGAATAATACTTCATTTATGGATTAACAAGACAATTAATGATTCCATGTGGATAGGTCTCCACAGTTTTCAAGCAATCCATGTGGGAATGTTGCTACTCATCCACATGTTATTCTGCCAATAAAGGATATTTATCCACCAATGCAATGTTGAGCACTCATTCTCATTATTCAATACCACACACAGATAAAAGTCTATATCAACCTTATGCTACAGCTGCTGCAAAATTTTCTCTCGGGGCTGTGTGTAACGTCCCCTGTGCTTGATGAGCTGCAGAATAAAACCGACTACAATTGCCAGCAACCTTTTCGAATATTAAGTATTAAAGCATAACGATGTTTTTATAAAAATTGAATGTTTGATTATGAAATTATTTTGTTTTGTTTTTTAAATAACTAATCTATAAAAAAATATTGATTAAAATCGTTATACCAATTTGATAACTAAAACTGAAAAACATGAGCCTATTGCAAGACCAATTGTGACAAATAATGATAATACGGTGCCTGTCTGTTCTGCTTCATGATTCTCAACCAAACTGGAATTAAAAGAAGAAGAAGAAGAAAAAAAGTCATTAAATTCTTTTGTTATCATATTTCTGTTGAAATACATTGCGTTCGTTTAAATGAATTTTGAAAATTATTAAGAACTTCTGTAAGATCAACTAAAAAGTACTCTATCGAGAGGAGAAAGAGAAAGGAATATTATTTAATACACACAGTATAAAGATATGAGCAACCGATAGTTTCTTGCTGGGAGACTCAGGTCTAGGCAGAGGTTTTTATAACATGCTTTGTGTCTCCAAGCAATCTCAGGCTCTGAGCATATGGCCTTTTTAATTTTTCAAACAGGACGCTGGAACAAGAGAAATTAGAAGAGTTTCTGTCTAGTGTGAATATGTATGAAGGTTACATAAATTAGAATTGTGAGAAAATATCTTACTGTAAATATTACTCCACTCCTATGTGTAGGGATCAACATTCCCAAAAAATAGACTAACAATTTCATTTGTGTGCTTTAAAAGGCAATGAAAAGAGGCTGGTGTAGGATTTGCACTCCACTCTCACGAAACCAGCAAAGACTAGCAAATGAGACACAATTTCTCTCCTCTGGGGTTGTACCTATGAGGCATGTGGCATGAAGCGGTTGGGGCAAAGCTGTCAGGATCCCTCTCCACCAAATGGGAAGAACCCCAGAAGGCAGGCTGGGTTGGATACCTTTACATGACTGGTGCAAAGGTGTCATTGACCAGGCATGAGGCCTATTTAGATGAGGGTGTGGAATGTTCTCTCTTTGACAGATGACTCCCATCAGCTGATGAAAAAAAAATCATGATGGATGAGGAAATACCTTGTGGAGATGGGAACTGACTGGTACATGGCTCAGAAAGTTGCCGGGGATGACCCAACAGACACACAGATGGTGAATGTAGCAATGTGCTGCAATGGTGCATGACTCCATACATCACCTGATGGATGGGGTCATACACCTGATGTATGAGAAAATAAATCACTATTCCCAGAAAATGTTTTATAATGTGGTTTCTATCCTGTTTGAATTTGAATTTGTTTGTGGTGAGATAAAACTACTTCTATGAAATAAAGACTTTCCACAGATATTACAATAGCAATATTTTATTTCTGTGTGATTATGTCTGTGACAAGATCAATGATAATTCTGTAGGAATGGTTTGCCTCAGCTAAACTTGGTACCATGAAGCAATAAAACGTGTGCACATTCACACACACACACATGAAAGAAAGCTTGAGAGATGCAGGTAACTTACCGTGGTGCAAGCATCATACTTGTGTTGCTAATGAAACCATTGCTAAGTCCAAGGAAGAATATGATTATTCCGGCAGCATAGTCATTGTCAAACAACACAGTCATGTGTTCACGTGGTTGCACATTGCACAACATTATCAGTGGGATGAACACTATGCGCAGCAGTGCAGTAGTCAGGAACAGCATTGAAGATTTTGGTTTGAACAACTGAAAAGTTAGATTTTCACATAAAGGCCATTAGATGAGGTATCTACAAGAGTAGTAGTGGTGATGGCAATAGTGGTAGTATTAGTAGAAATGGAACATGACAACAAACCATGGACTGTAGTTAGAGAACATCCAAGAAATTGAACTTTATCAGATTTATCAAAATTTATGACATAATGAAATTAAAACATTTCACAGTCACACACATCTCACATTTCTTTTGCAGTTCAGTGTAGAGGAGAAGTTTAACCTTTTTGATACCAATGTGGCCGAAACTGCCCCTTGTCTTCCAATACAAACTTCCTGTTTTAAACTGATCAAAATTAAAATCTTCAAGCAAAATTAGATTTTAATTTATATTCCAAACAACAGATCAACAAGGACAAAGTTTATTTTATTACATTATAGTGATGTCAGGCTTATCCATTTTTGGTGGTAAGGGTTAGGCTTAATGACACACAACAATTTAGTCGGCATGAGAGAAAGAGGGGTCACCGTCTTGTCCGTAACAAGAAAATAGAGATTCATGAGAGACGTTCGTAATAAGTCATAACATATTTATTACTGGAGGTAATGCGTTAACATATAAGGTTAATTGAAGGAAAAGGTTTGTAACATCACACGAATATGTTCTGTTTGCAGTCACATGTCTCCAACTAAGGCGACCATGTGCGTGAGAGGGCATAAAGTGCGGCGGGTCGACTCAATGCCAGCCTAAGGCTAGAGAGACACGGAGTGGCACGAATTTAGAATTTCTTTCCTTTATATAAGAAAGGGATGGACCGGAAGTCCCCGATTTCCACGTAAACCGGAAGCTTCCAGAAAGGTCTCGAACATTCTAGAAACTTGAGGGAGATTACTCTTATTAAATCCCTTTTCTGTTTTGCTTCCCGTCGTAGCCGTTTTTTAAAAAAAATATTTTTATTATTTTTAGAATTAATTGAAAGGAAAGCTATGTATTTCAGCAGAAATATGGTGACAAAAGAGTTAAAATAGTAATAAAGATGATAATGAAGATGATTATGGTTTTGATGATGATAATTCAGTTGATAAATAGATCGACTCACAGATAGATGTCTTCTATATATAGAAAGACTGATAAACAATCATTTAGACATTCACATAGACAGACAGGTAGAAGATAGATAGAGTCACACACACACACACATATTAGGCACATTAAGACACATGGATGAGTAATATCTACTTACAAAACAAGTTTTGCCTGCAATGATTCGTCCTAACAAATCTGTCACGTTGAATACAAAAAAATTCACAACTGGGCTATAGAAACGTTCTGAAAAGAGAGAGAGAGAGAGAGAGAAGAAATAAGCAGATTGACAGAGTGCACTGACATATGTCAGTATATTGAGTTCAATTGGAATGTTCAAAATAGAAGTTAACAATGATTCAGTCATATTTCTATTTTTGAAAACCAGTGGATATATTTTACTGAATTTAGGTAAATAATCCTTCATACAGACTGTCAGTAGTGACACCTGCTGAGTGTGGCTGCTCTACATTGATTAGGGGCAATACCTCGAAACTAGTCTGTAGATGCCAGACCAGCAAGGGGAAGCGTCTGACCACCCCTGTTCAAAGGTTATAATGGACACAGATTCATGTGTCACATAGCTAGCTAGAGGAGATGGCCTCTTGGAGCTTATCAACGGCAGCATTCATCCTATTTTTCTGGACTGCCATGTTGGCTTGGCGATAACTATTAATATCCAGTACCGCTGCCATAGTCTCCTTTAGAGAGACTTAGAAATATTAATATTTCTATTTCAGAATAACATTGTTTTCTTAATACAAATTATAGTATATATATATATATATATATAAGGCACACGCTTGGTTGTGTGGTTAAGAAGTTTGCTTCCAACCCAATCATCTTGGATTTAATCCCACTGCATAACACTTTGGGCAAGTGACATCTACTATAGCCCCAAGTACACCAAAGTCTTGTAAGTGGATTTGGTAGATGGAAACTGAAAGAAGCTTGTCATGTATATATATATATATATATA
The DNA here is from genome assembly GCF_046866305.1 of Octopus bimaculoides. Lineage (NCBI taxonomy): Eukaryota > Metazoa > Mollusca > Cephalopoda > Octopoda > Octopodidae > Octopus > Octopus bimaculoides. The sequence goes on along the minus strand of NC_142938.1, from coordinate 83,681,344 downwards.
TATATATATATATATACAGGGTGTGGTGAATAAACTGTCATTTAAATTACGCAAAAATGAAAATAACACTGACATCTCATTTTAACAGATACATCAAGTCATCCCATAAGTTCTGTCCGGTTTTACCTTTTTTAAAATTGAATGAAATTTAATAGTATTTTAGAATGTCTAATGGAATTTAAAATTATTTTTATGCGTTTGTGTACTTTTAAACTAATTATATATCATTTCACATCATCATCGTTTAACGTCTGCTTTCCATGCTAGCATGGGTTGGACGATTTGACTGAGGACTGGTGAAACCGGATGGCTAGCCAGGCTCCAATCTAATTTGGCAGAGTTTCTACAGCTGGATGCCCTTCCTAACGCCAACCACTCAGAGAGTGTAGTGGGTGCTTTTACGTGTCACCCGCACGAAAACGGCCACGCTCGAAATGGTGTCTTTTATGTGCCACCCACACAAGAGCCAGTCTAGGGGCACTGGCAACGATCTCAAAATTTCTTTGATTAAAACCCTTTCTAACATGGAAGTATCCAAAGAGCATTTAAGGCACATAATGCTTTATGAGTACAAAAAAGGAAACTCTGCAGCCAAAGCGACTCGAAACATACATTCAGTTTATGGGAAAGAATGCTTGAATGAAAGAACTTGCAGATGGTTTGCAAAATTCAGAAGTGGAGATTTCAGCCTTGAAGATGAAGATCGAACAGGACGTCCAGTTGAGTTTGATGATAAGCTCCTTGAGGCATTACTTGAAGAAAATCGTGCATTATCAGTTGAAGAATTGGCAATCAATAAAGCTTAGTTCAAACCATACAACTGTTCATTGTCACCTTCAACAACTTGGAAAGGTTAGAAAATGGGTGCCTCATGAATTGTCCGAAAGCAACCACAAATCCTGAGTTGACATCTGCTCTTCTCTCCATTCTCGCGAACTCATTTCACCCTTTTTGGATAATCTTTTGACTTGTGACGAAAAATGTATCTTCTATCGAAATGTTAAACGCCGTAAACAGTGGCTTGGTAAAAGGGAAAAAGCTCAATCACAACCGAGAAGGGAACTTCATGGAAAAATGGTTCTTCTCTCTATCTTATGGGATTGCAAAGGAGTAATTCACTTTGAATTGTTAACACCTAATGCAACAATCAATGCTCAAGTCTGCTGTCAGCAATTAGAGCGTTTGAACCAAGCTTTGAAGAAAACAAGACCCGCTTTAGTGAATTGAAAAGGAATGATGTTTCATAAGGACAATGTGCGACCCCACACTGCAAAGATCACCTCACAGAAGATCGAAGAGCTTGGTTGGGAAAAAATTCCTCATCCACCTTTTCTCCCGTCCTTGCTCCTTCAGACTACCATTTATTTTGTAGCTTACAGAATCATTTGGGGGACATAACTTTCGCAAGCCAGGAGGAGGTCAAAACAGAAACCAGAAGAGTTTTACATTGATGGGATTAAAAAGCTTGTAAATAGATGGAAGGAAGTCATAGATAATCAGGGAAAGTACATTGATGATTAAGTAACAATTAAATATAACATCCGATCACTTGTTTTCTTTATTCAAAATTCAGACAGAATTTATGGGATGACCTGATATTTACTAAAATTACATAAGAATATTTTGAAATACTAAAGAGTAAATTTATTCAACAAAATCACCATTGGCTTCAATCACAACCTCCAGATGACTCTTCTGGATGGTCTCCTGGTTTAAATTGGTGAATGCAGCCATAATCCTTGCCTTCAGTTCATCTTTGGTGTTACAAGGAGTTTTATTGGTTTCTTGCTCAACTGCACCCCACACATAATAATGAAGGGGGTTGCAGTCTGGGGAGTTAGGTGGCCAAATGTTAGGGGTGATGTGGTTGCAGAAATTGTCTGACAACCACAACTGGGTTCTGCTGCTTGTGTGGCTTGGTGCAGAGTCCTGTTGCCAAACACAGGGTCATTCAGCAGTCACCCACTTCACCCAGGGCAGCACTACCTCCTCCAAGCACTTGAGGTAGGTCTCTGTTTTGAGTCTGAGGACGTGTGGGAAGATGAATGGAGGCATAATGTTGCTATCACTAGTGATCACTCCAAACACCGTGATCTTGGCTGGATGTTTGATTTTTATGACTCTCGGTACATGTCCTCAGATTGCACTTTCCTCAAATTGACACCCAAACACTCTGAAATGTTTGTATTGGAGCTTCCAGTACAAATGCCAAGCAGTACAGCATGTCATTTCCAAATTTCTGGCAGAGTGAATTGCATCATGGTGCTGTTTTTATCACAGATGGTGCCCATTTGACCCTACTATACTGCATACTCGACATATCAAAAACAAATAATGCACATACGTGAAATTAAAAGTATAAAATGGTGACAATTTACCCATTGCATCCTGTATAGTGTGTGTGTGTGTGTGTGTGTGTGCATGCGTATGTATATGCTTGTTGGTTGTAATAATTGTAAATGAACATCACCACCATACATGCGATGTTGTTTGTTACCAGTCTTCCATAGATTACTTTGCTTGGAAAGAGATGAGGGTTGGTGACAAGAAGAGCATCCAGCTGTAGAAAATCTCCCGCAACAAATTCCATATGACCCATGGAGGTATGGAAAAGTGGATGTTAAGTGGTAACGATAATTAAGGTAACATATATGAGGCACCTGTTCCAATGAAATATCTTTGGCAATGAGAACAGAAGTGGGTGCAGCCAGCTTTGTATTTATAAACACTCATCAAGGATCCACATACTTTATCTCTCAACTGCTACAGTTAAAAATATATCTTACAAAAGATGTAAACAAACTATTAAGGACTTAAATAAATTTACATAATGGTATAAAAGCACAACCATGGTCAAGTGGTTTTTTCATAACTCTTTCACATAACCTCCAAAGCAGAAGCAGCATGAATCAGATAAAATTAAATTGATGAGTCTGGTTCATCTTTGTAGTTTCCATCAATCCAATTTCACTAATTGCCCACTTGGGTCAAACTGAGGATTAGTGAAGAAGAAAAAAAATAGTGCTTGCCAAATGTGATGCATATTAAGATTGAACATGGGACCTTGCAGAATGCATGACAAGCACTGCTGGAACTACCGAGGGACCAAACTAAGCCAATGGTTGATGAGAATAAAACTTGGCTCTCTTTACATCATGCACCTTGCACACACGCACGCAAGGTTTCTTTCTGGAATCAGTTAATTGCAATTATCACAAATTAATCAAAACCAAAGTACAAACACAGACAATTGACACATTTTCATAAGAGATTGTGAAAAAAAACAAAACAGATCACATCTCTCTCTCTCTCTCTCTCTCTCTCTCTCTCTCTCTGACACTTTTATAAAGAAAAATTGCATAATTCATGTATTAAAATATTCTGAGAATATTAAAATGTCAAAGGTATTCTATATCAAATAATTAGCTGCAAATAGTTGAAAAGAGGCAGATATATCAGACAGAATATTGCAAGGGAAAAAAAGGTCATAATTACTGAACCAGCCGAGGTCATTGATTGGTTGAATACTAGAGGAAGCCGCAGGAAAGCAACTTAGTGTTACAGCAAAAGTCAACAGTGCTGCGAACCCCCATTTCCAAATCTGAAGAGGGGAGGAAAAAAACAAAACCAATGAATTAAAGCATAACCTAAAATGTGTGTGTGTGTGTGTGTGTGTGTGTAGATGCTATGTACATGTTCATGCATTTCTATGATGTGCATGTGTGTGTTTATGCACACACACACACACACTATTATGATCATCATTTTAACATCCACTTTTCTGTCCTTGCATAGGTCAGATGGAATACACTGAGGCAGACTTTCTATGGACAGACATCCTTCCCGTCCATCACCATTACCTGTTTCTAAGTAAAGAAATATTTCTGCTAATCTTTTGATCATGAACCTCATAAATGGCCAGACAGAGTCTCATGGAACACAGCAAACAAAACAATACTACCACTTGTAGGACATTGAGGTTTGTTTATAACCAGTATTGTAATGTCAAGACAAGGACACACAAACACATGCACACATGTGTGTGTATGTATGCATATGTATATACACATATATATGTATATATACACACACACATACATACATATACTGGGTGATCCCATGAATAATGTGGTCTTTTTATACTTATTTTATTTTTCAAAATTAAGATAAACAAAGTTCTTTTTCAATCTAAAATATACTCTCCTTCATTTTCTACAATCCTTTTCCATCTATCTTGTAGACTTGCAAGACCCCTCTTCCAAAATTCACCTGTCCATGATGAAAAATACTCCTCCACTACTATTCTGACCTCATCAACAGGTAACACGTTTTTTTCTGTCCAAATGATTTTGAAGACTGCAGAAGAAATGATAATCATGGTAATTGTTTTCTTTTTTTTTCCAAAATATTTTTGGAGGAATCTTTGTTAGTTTCAGGTTAGCTTTGAGCTTCTCCTTGCCCCTAGGCCATGGTCTTCCTAGGCTTCTGCTTCCATCATGTAGCTGGATATGCATAAAGACTTTTGGAATTCTGTTGTCATTCATTTTGATGATATGATCAATCTATCTTAACTGGGAGTGTTAAAGAAAGGATTTAATATCACCAGTTTTACATTTACACAACAGGTCCACAGTCAGTATTCTGTCAATTCAGGCTGTATCCAGACCTTATCAAAGACATCAAGCTGGTTGATATGTGATTGATAGGGCAGCCAAGATTCAAAAGGAGAGTAGAAAGGACTACAAACATTCATTTTGGTTTCTAATGAAATTTCTCAGATGATGAGAAATTTCTAGCTCTGGCTTTTATGGTCAACTATTGCATCCTCTAGAGAAGCACCTGAGGCACATGAGTTAGTTCACCCTGTTCCCCAGATATACATGTGTGTGGGTGTGTGTGTGTGTGTATTAGGTTGGGGAAAAAAAAAGTTTGGTTGCATTTTTGATTCGGTCACTTTGAGGCTACTTTTTACAACAATATAACCATTCATTTTTACATTGTGTGATGTTCTTTTCTCTTTCTCTTCAGACTACCATAGTGATTCATATTGATTTTCCACCCTTTTAAAATGAGTTTAGATCAGATGCATATATGACATTGAACGCTGTTTAAGTTCAGAATGGGCTCTTCAGCAATGAAAGGGGCAAGAAATACTCGTTCTGTTTATAGAAATGAAGCTTTAAGTATCCAGAAAGGCCAACAAGTGTTTGGCTAACTTTGCTTGGGAAATTTTTCTTTTGAAGATTCCCCTTGATCTAGATGAACAAGTTTTGTTAATATGGAGTTTTTGAAAACTGTACTTGAGGAAAACCCAAAGCAAACTGCATGAGAGTTATCAAAACAATTCAATTTAAGCCACTTTCACGAACAAGGAAATGCGTCTAAATTTGGTCAGCGGGTTCCCGTGTTGTCCACCTGCACTTTGGCTCTGTAAACAGCACCTTTAATTAGACAATCTTCTGCTAAAGGGCAGCAACTTTGGTGTTTGAAATTACATTTCTGGTTGTTTCCTTCAGTGATGCCAATAGTTTTGTTTAGTGTTTTTGTATTATGCTGGCTTATTAGAGAGGTGAAGTTCTTGCAACAAGAATAGCTAACCTTAAAGGTTCTTCTATCAAAGATTCTATGGTATTTATGGCTAGTTGGAAAATGTCTTGAGACTAAACTAAAAAGTTTTTTCCCTACATTAGTTCAAATGGTAGCATTGAAGGTTGGGTTGAACAACAAAACCTTTCTAGTCCTAATCCTACGTGCTCTATTATGGCTACCTTCCCTACAAATATACTGGATCCCCCTCTGAGAATCCATTGCTATGTGCAGCATCATTATAGAACGGGACAGCATTTTGAAAAGTTACTTTGCCTGAAGACAATGATAAAATCCATCTCCCAAAATTACTAACCATATTCCATGGCTTGTAGATGCTAACTTTTCTCTTCTATAAATTTGGAACTTTGTACTCTATCAGTAAAAATAAGTCACCTACAGAGAACACTCACTGTATGCTTTGTTAACAAAACAGTACTTACTTTTAAAAAGACAGTCCAGGTACTGGACTGACCTGGGTGTTTATTGATTATTTTATCATTTTCGTGGACATCGTAAATATAGGAACTACCTGAAGAAAAAAAAAATGATGATAATAATAATAATAACAATAATAGAGGATTTGAAGAGGGAAATACGAAGGTTGTGGTCAATGAGGAAAGGAGACTGAAAAAGATTGGTGCAAGGGTGAAGGTAGAACACCCACAAAAATCGGAATTGCTTGGAACTGCAAAAATTCTTCACAGGGTTCTTGAAGCATGACCAGTAAACAAGTGTCACCTCAGTCTGCTGGCTGTGGACAGCTCCTCTCACTTTCCATCATATCCAGCAAAATAAGCTGTGTGTTTTTATCTAATAATAATAATAACAACAATAACAATACTTTCTACAATAGGCACAAGGCCTGAAATTTGGGGGATGGGGATAGTCAATTACATCGACCCCAGTACTCAACTGGTACTTGATTTATCGACTCCACAAGGATGAAAGGCAAAGTCGACCTCAGCAGGATTTGAACTCAGAATGTAGCAATGGGCAAAATATTGTTATGCATTTCATCCACTGCATTAACAGCTCTCCCAGCTTGCTGCCTTAACAACAACAACAGCAGCAATAACAATAATAATAATAAAAATTAAACAACTGGAAAATGAAAACAATGCATAGGCAATACCTCATTAAAGGTAAAATAACTTTTTACCTTCACCCATTTATTGCACTTGGTAATGTAATTGCTATGCAATGAAAAAACACTTGTGTAATAATAATTGGGTATTCTTCCAGCAGGATATTGGATAGATATCATCCCTTAGTGTGTTGGATTCACAACCCCTAAATTTCTTGTATATATATATATATATATATATATATATATATATATATATATATATACACAGAGGGTCTCCCGCACTACACAAATGGATGCACACCATAACAGCTGGTAACTCAATTTTCATTTTTTTAATTTAATTCATTAGAAATAATAATGAAAGCCAGGCTAAACTTTCAATAAAGGAAATTTTGTCCTAAAATATGATACTGGAAGTTTGAAAACATAGGCAAAGTGCAAAACCAGTTACAGGAGGGGGTTTCAAAGAGATCTGCCGACACAACTTGCCATCACACAAATTAGAGATAAGTTTAAACTGTTCAAGACGTTCAGAGGAAATATTTTGGAAGACTGTGGACATCAAAGAAGCAACAAACTGTATTAGAACCATATTGCTAGAGTTAGAGAACATCTGTGCAACAAGTGTGTGAGGTAGGAATTTAAAAACTCAAGCATCCATTGTATTTTGAAGTGGTCAGTGGAAAAGTTGCCGTCCCCCAATAATCCATACCCTCAATGAAAATGACCGGGACCAAAGGGTGGGGTTTTATGCACTCTTTCCAACAAAGATTATTTGGAGTGTTAGGGTTCAAATAACCACAATAGCACTTCAAGTGGACCATTCCTTTTTGGCAATACTGTGAATGGTCCTGTATATTTGAACTTAATGCCACAATCTGTTATGCTAAGCATTCAAAATGGCTTCGAAGATGTGGTGTGAGTTGTAATGAATGTGGAAGGCATCCTACTAAACCACTTCATCCAATCTACCTATTTGGTAAAATCACTTGTAGGTGGACCCTTACTTTAATATGGCTGTGCGCATGGGGAGGGGATCTTGAAAAGACAAAGTTTACAGCACAAAAAAATACCCAGCAATGGTCAATGAACAGAAGGCAGTCATTGAAAGATAACAAGCAGAAACAGTGAACAAAATGTTTCTTGGTGTTTGTGATTCCATTGCTTCACCTTATTAGCAATGCCTGGGACCAGAATGGTCATCAGTTTGAAAACAGGCATTCATAAAAATAGTCAAATTCTCTCTGTAGATTCTATTAAATTTCAAAACTGAAATATGTTTTAATAAATACTGATTTTATAATAATTTAATGTGTGTGTAGGACACTCTGTGTGTGTGCATATGCATGTGTGTGTGTGTGTGTGTATTTACATATCTATCAAGTTGTTGGACCAGGTAATGAAGGTCACGGAGAGGGTCATAGCCCAACTAATTAGGGAGAGAGTCAGTTTAGATGAGATGCAGTTTGAGTTCGTGCCTGATGCTATATTTCTGGTAAGACAGCTGCAGGCGAACTACCTAGCCAAAGATAATAAACCACTGTACCTGGCTTTCGTTGATATGGAGAAAGCCTTTGACATGGTTCCCCAATCCCTTATCTGGTGGTCAATGAGTAAACTAGGGATAGACGAATGGTTAGTGAGAGCTAACTATATTGAAAAAAACAAGCAATCTTTTATGCTAATTTGGCTGGACATAAATTTTGTTTGTTGTCTGTTCTAAGACAAAATATTTTTACATGAGAGTACACAATAAATAAATAAGTTAATAGTCCTAGTGATTAAAAAAAAATGTTTAATTTATTTTGTTAATTAAGAATAATTATGAAACTTACCATCTCTGAAAATATAATATCTTGAAAATTCCTGAAATATTTAAATAGATAAATGATTAATAATTCTTTCTAATTTTGGAATAAAATTTTGAAGGGAAACGGCAAGTTAATTACGATTTTAATTTTGGAACAATTTATTTCAAAAAGTTTAGAGTAGTTTTACAAAAAAAAAAGGATAGTTGTCTACATCATCACCATCACCATCACCACACACACACATATATATATCATCATCATCATCATCATCAACCATCCGTTGTCCATGCTGGTATATATAAATATATATACTGATGTATGTATGCATGTATGTATGTGTATGTGTGTACCCTTGTTTTGAAGGCACATATTCTAATGGTTAGTTCTCAGTGAGACAGGACAAGAGCTTCATAACCCTACGTTTTCTTTGCTCATAAAACCAACCACTTTACACTGTGAATAGGAGAGAGAACAAGGACTGAAAGCGAAAAACAGGTAAGAAGATGCCCAGAGGAGGAGGAGGAGCATGGAAAGTGGATGGGAAATGATGATGATGATGATGATGAGAATGATGGTGATGAAGAGGGTGGGGATGTTAATACCCCTCCATGATCCTGATTATATTAAAAGTTTTTTGAAACATTTAGACAATCATGGATATCATCAAAAAGTCGATGAGACCTGCTTCTGGTACCATGTGAACTAGTACTACCTGTTCTCTACTCAAGTACCAGTTCCCTAAAATTCTCCCTTCCCCCACCACTTGTGCAGGTGTCCTAAAACCAAGTCCTGCTAGGTGTCCAAACACCTATCAGAGGATGGACATGCTACAGCCAACGAAGCTGGGGAAAGCAAAGGCAAACAACTCCAGCTTTTCTGCCAAGGAAGTAATGTTCCAGCTTCATCTGACAGGAGAACTCACTCTCAATTGGGGAAACTTCTGTTGTGATGTCATCGATGCACTACAAAAAGGATGGAGTTTATTGAGGTAGATTTTCTGTGGTCAGGGTCTCATCCGATTACCAACCCTCATCAGTTTTCAAGTATAGCAAATGTTTCCCCATTGCCAAACATGGTCTCACAAAATACTGGAAATGAATGACATTGCTTATATGACAGTGATACTCACATCAGAAACATTCACAAGACAGGCTTCTTTCAGTTTCCATCTACCAAATCCACTCACAAGACTTTGGTCAGCTCAGGGCTATGGTAGAAGACACATGCCCAAAGTGTTGTAGGAGAGATGAACCTGGATCCATGTGGTTCAGAAGTAAGCTTCTTAACCACACGGTTATGTCGATGCCATTTGTGGGAGAATATTTTGAGAGTTTTTTTGTTTTTTTTGAGTAACTTATATTCTATATGTACAAACAAACTAAGCTATAAAAAAAAAAGGGATAAAAAAAAAAGAGAAAGAGAAAACGTACAAAGAAAGACAAGAAATATGGCAGTAAAAGTAAAATGAAATGCCAAACTATTGAGATAAACATGACTTACCAATTTGTAGAAATAGAAGTATCCAAAGAAGGTTAAAATGGTGACTAGGATGGCAATTATGAAGTATAGTAGAGCACTGTCTGTAACTGAATGAAGTGTAGCCAATGCCAAGATATTTGCCAAAGAAGCAAAAGTTCCACCGAGAGCCTTGAAGGAGGAAGAAAAGAAAATTAGAGATAATATGCAATTTAAGACAGAAATATGGATCTTGATTATCATTGGTTTCAAATTTTGGCACAAGGCCAGCAATTTTAGGGGAGGGGTACATTGATTACAATGACCCCAATGTTTAACTGGTACTTATTTTATCAACCCCAAAAAGATGAAAGGCAAAACTGAACTTGGCAGAATTTGAACTCAGTAGATGAATGAAATGCCATTACACATTCTGCCCCAGCGTGATAACAATCCTGCCAGCTCACCACCTTTAACTTTTAATAAATTTCTTGGTGATCATACAAAATGATGAAATGAATATTGATTTTCAAAAGAAAAATATCTTAAAATGAAATTAAATCAACAAATTTCTCATTTGTATAATTCCTTCCATAACTACTGTCATTTACTTCTTCTCTTCTTTATCTTTTGTCTCAATGATTCGTTTTCTCTCACTGTGAGTACTGTTCCTTTACTCATTGCCTGCCCCAAGCCTAGTATGTGCACTCATCCTGCACCTGTCACTCTGTATTTTTCTTTCACTCTCTCTCTCCCATCTCTATGCAATGTAAAGGATGGACCAACTTTTATATCAATATAATTATTACTTCTAACATAAGCACAACGTCTGAAAGCAAGGATATTGGATGATGCCCCACAGTCTACTTCTCTCATTGTCATCATTGTTTTACAGCTGTTACCCATATCCTTGTCAGTTCTTTTGCAGAGTTACTGCCCTTTCATTTCGGTCATGGGCATGATTTCTATGGTTTGATGCCTTTTTTTAATACTTAACCCTTCACAGAGTGTATTGGGTGCATTTTATCTTGGCAACAGCACTAGAGAGGTTCTCATGTCCTCCATATGGCACAAGAGTTTCCTCTACCCATTGATATCTCAGTACATTGACCAACCACTTTACAGAGTGTACAGGTTGCGTCACAACATAGCACCAGTAAAGTTAGATTTCTTTACACAGAAAGGTCAAATCTTGCCAGAATAAACATTATGTTTCGTGCTTTTGTGTTCATGTAAAAAAAAATATATATAATTATTATTAAGGATGATGGAAGACAGAAACTTTTGAGCATGAAGGTGGTGAGCTGGCAGAAACATTAGCATGCCGGACGAAAGGCTTAGCAGCATTTCGTCTGCCGTTACGGTCTGAGTTCAAATTCCGCAGAGGTCGACTTTGCCTTTCATCCTTTCGGGGTCGATAAATTAAGTACCAGTTACGCACTGCGGTCGATGCAATCGACTTAACTCCTTTGTCTGTCCTTGTTTGTCCCCTCTATGTTTAGCCCCCCTGTGGGCAAGAAAGAAATAAGAAACTTTTGAGCATGATGGACAAGATGGCTTGCATAATTTAGTTGCAATTGTTCTTGGTTTGATTTCAAATCCTACAAAGTTCACTGTAATGGAAGATAACTTAAAATTGATTTCTAACATGCACAAGTCCATAACTTTGAAAGAAAGGGTCTATAGTCCATTACTTGATTAGTAACAATAATTTGTTGACCTCAGGAGGATGAGAATTGAATTCAACCTCTGAAGAAACTTGAAACCAGAATGTAGAAATGTAAGAAATTATTTGCAAAACATAGTCAGTGGTTGTGCTGTTATTGTGACCCACCCTTATCATCATTTGTAAGCTTTCATTATTGACACTCACCTGTCCACCCATTAAGGCATTGATATATTTAGTTGGCATTATACTGGCGAAACCAAGGGCTGTGGCATTCAATACAGCAGATGATCCTGATAAACAATAATGATAATGATTAGGTATACTAAAAGGGGAAAAATTATCCAAATATAAAGATCTGAAAATAGAGATAACATGAGCGAGGGGCAAAAAAGTATGAATAATATGAATAATAATAATGATCATCATCATCATCATCATCATCGTTTAACGTCTGCTTTCCATGCTGGCATGTGTTGGATGATTTGACTGAGGACTGGCAAGCCAGAAGGCTGCACCAGGCTCCAATCTGATCTGGCAGTGTTTCCACAGCTGGATGCCCTTCCTGATGCCAACCACTCCGGGAGTGTAGTGGGTGCTTTTACGTGCCACTGGCACGAGGGCCAGTCACACGGTACTGGCAATGGCCATGCTCAAAAAGGTGTTTTTTACATGCCACCTGCATGGGAGCCAGTCCAGCCGGACTGGTAATGACCTCGCTCGAATGATTTTCTAACATGCCCGATTACGCTCTAATGGTGCAATTTACGGGCTCCTAGCACGGAAGTCAAACAGCTGCTCTGGCAATGAACACACTCGACAGTGCTGTTAGTGCTTCACTGGCACGGTGACCAGTCATCGAGTATGGTTCAATTACAATTTCACTTTCCCCAACAGGTCTTCGCAAGCAGAGTTTAGTGTCCAATGAAGGAGAAGTTGACTTGGGTGCCAGTCGTTGGATTCAGTTCGATTTCGATTTCAGATTTCAAATTCCAAATTCACTTGCCTCAACAGGTCTTCGCAAGCAGGGTTTTTAGTGTCCAATGAAGTAAAGATACGAATAAGTGAGCTGGCTACACTTCTGGAAGAGGCCACAGATTATGCTCTCACTTGCCTTGCTGGGTCTTCTCACGTACTGCATATTTCCAAAGGTCCCGGTCACTAGTCATTGCCTCGGTGAGGCCTAAAGTTCGAAGGTCGTGCTTCGCTACCTCATCCCAGGTCTTCCTGGGTCTACCTCTTCCACAGGTTCCCTCACCTGCTAGGGTGTGGCACTTTTTCACACAGCTATCCTCATCCATTCTCGCCACATGGCCATACCAGCGCAGTTGTCTCTCTTGCACACCGCAACTGATGCTTCTTAGGTCCAACTTTTCTCTCAAGGTACTTGAACTATCGAGTATGCACACTGACATTACACATCCATTGGAGCATACTGGCTTTGTTTCTTGCAATATTACGCATGTCCTCAGCAGTCACGGCCCATGTTTCACTGCCATGTAGCATGGCTGTTTGTACACATGCGTCATACAGTCTGCCTTTTACTCTGAGTGAGAGTCCCTTTGTCGCCAGCAGAGGTAGGAGCTCTCTGAACTTTGCCCAGGCTATTCTTATTCTGGCAGCTACACTTTCAGTGCACCTTCCCCAGCTACTGACATGATTGGCATCTGTGCTAATGGAGTGTGATTGTTGCCAGGGCCACTGACTGGCTCCCGTACCGATGACATGGAAAAAGCACCATTCTAGTGTGATCGTTACCAGTGTTGCTCTACTGACACTTGTGCCGGTGGCACATGAAAAACAACATTCGAGCAAGGTCATTGCCAGTGCCGCTGGACTGGCTCGGGCAGGTGGCACATAAAAATCACTATTTGAGCGTGGCTGTTGCCAGTAGTGCCTGACTGTAGCACACACTACACTCTCGGAGTGTTTGTATATTATGACCATCTGTCTTTTCGTTCTGAGTTCAAATTCTGCCAAAGTCGACTTTGTCTTTCGTCCTTTGGGGTTTGATAAATTAAGTACCAGTTATGTACTGGGGCTGATCTAATCAACTGGCCCCCTCCCCACAAAAAAATTGAGGCCTAGAAAAGTATATTGTGACAGTTAGAGAATATAGAAAGTAATGTAACACCAATGACTAAAATATATCAGTTACACAAACGTAAACAGAATTACTATTTAACCTTAGAATGCATTGTACATATTCAAAGAACTTTCTTGGTTTAGTGGTGCGGAACGTTCTTCTGGTATTCTTTTATTCTTTTACTTGTTTCAGTATTTTGACGGTAGCCATACTGGAACACCACTCTTTAGTCAAAGAAATTGACACCTGGACTTATTCCCTGTAAACCAGGTGCTTATTCTATCAGTCCCTTTTGCTGAACAGCTAAATTACAGGGACACACACACCAACATCAGTTGTCAAGCAATGGTGGTGGTGGGACAAACACACATATATATGATGGGCTTGGAGGTAGTGGTGATGCTGGCTGGTGCAATTTTGTGGTTTGCTGGTATGTCAAGGGAGATCCAGCCGGCCCCTAACTGGTTCCCCAATCTTAAAGGTGTAATGTGGATGTATAATGATGGACTGGCTGGTGTGGTGGTCTTCCTCACAGTACTTCATGGTAGACAATATTTTGTGTGTATGTCACACCACGTTTTTGGCCTCGTCTGTTATCCCAATTGAGTGTCACAACTCTTTCTTTGATATTGTTCATAGCTCGTGCTCTTGAAAATGCGACATATAATTGGCCATGAGAAAATACCGGTTGAGGCAAATGTATTCCAATTCTTTCAAATGTTTGCCCTTGAGCCTTATTAATTGTCATTGAATATGCAAGTCGAAGTGGAAACTGAAGTCTGTTTAATGTGAATGCAATATTTGCATCACTTGGGCTAAGTCTAATTCTGGGGATTAGAACTGTACGGCCTCTGTTGGAGCCTGTTACCAATGATGCCTCTACACAATGTTCATGAAGTCTTTGCACTTTCATACGAGTTCCATTGAATAATCCTTGACTGATCGAAAGATTCCTGAGCAGCATTATAGTAGCCCCTACTTTTAAGTTGAGGCGATGAGGAGGCATACCGGATGGAGTGAGTGGGTTTATGAATGCAAATGGATAGTTCTGAACCTCCTCTTCGTTATTGTGAGTTAATTTTATGCTCGTGCGGTTAACGAAGAGTGAAATTAACATCCAATATTTGCTGTGTCTATCTATGAACTTTTGGATTTATGTATCTATTGTCTCTTTCTCTTCCTTTGTGTCCCTCTTCTCTCCTGCTTTTGATTTAATAATGTGTATCTATGTATCTACCTCTCTTGCAATGTGATTAATATTTAAAAACACAAAACGAACACCACACAGTGTGTCTTTCACTCTCTCTCTCACTTTTTCTCTTCCTCTCTCACTTGTGTCTTCTCTGAAACATTTAAAAACATAAAACAAACGCCGTCACCACTCACTGTCTCTTTCACTCTCTCTCCCTCTCTTACTTCCTTTCTGTCCTCCTCGCTTTGCCACTTTGAAGGAAATGCGACGCACACAACAGGTTCGTACAAAAACAAAAAGTTAGCGTATTAATATTATTGATAATAATAATAATCAGCCAGTTTAAAACTACCCTTCAATTGTTGAGTCAAGCGAAATTGTAGTTGTAGCCAATGTCAGTTGTGCCTGACTGGCACCTGTACCAGTGGTACATAGAAACCATCATTCAAGCATGGTCGATGCTCCAATGTCAGTGGCATGTAAAAAGCACCATTTAAGCATGGTTGATGCCAGTGCCATCTGACTAGCTCTCGTGCTGGTGGCACATTAAAAGTACTCACTACACTCTTGGAGTATAGTAGCAAGGTTTCTACATCCAGCTATAGAAACCTTGCCAGATTAGATTGGAGCCTGGTGCAGCTTCCAGGTTTGCCAGGTCTCAGTCAAACCGTCCAACCCATGCCAGCATGGAAAGTGGATGTTAAACGATGATGATGATGATGATGATATATATATATACATACACATTTTTCACTCTTACATACCTTTGATTTCTGCCCTACTTCCACTCAACTGATGCTCACCTCACATTCATACAAACTTACCTCATCCCCTGTCCCTATACCCTTCACTTGTTCTTCTATCGCCATCCCCATCACATTCACCTTTCTGTACCTTGACGGTATGTTCTGGCATCTCATTACTAGCTTCTTCTCTCCTTTCCCAATTGGGCCTCTGTTATCCACCTGCCTTTCAACACCTGGCATAAAGCCATCTCCCTCAACCAAGAAGTCATGTCTTACAAAAGCTACTTGGCAACTGCATTACTGTTGGTGATACGAGAAAACACCCACTCACTCTGTAAGATGGCTGTGATTGGGAAGCGCATCCAACCATAGAAACAATACCAAAACAGACAAAAGGAGTTTGACACAGTCGTTTGGATGGTTGGATTCTGTCAAACCATCCAATCTATACCAGCATGGAATACAGATGCTAAATGATTAAGGTGGTGGTGATGATGATGATGATGGTATAAAGCTAGCTCGTTTTCCCACAGATAAACAAACATGAGATAACAAAAAAATACTCACCACTTAGAAATATTATTGTCAAGAGAACGATGACGAAGAATGCAGTTTGATCTGCAATAGAAAATATTCAAAACAAGTTTTAATGCATATCTAATGGCAAGAATGATAAGGAAGTGTCTGCAATTTCACACAGAACAAATAACTCACAGGGCTTTTTCATAAAGAACCAGTTTTCAGTTTTTGTATCAATGTTTATAAGAAGAGAAGTAAAACAAGGCTGCATCATAGCTCCCACACTTTTCACTATCCTCATTGGCACCATCAATGAAATGATGAAGGGTAATATCCCATCAGGAATTGAAATTATTTATTAAACTAATAGCAAGTTTTTCAATCTTGCCTGCTTAAGATCCCAAAACAAAATCTCAAAGCCCTCAAAAAGTACCACCAATGCTGCCCTGAAAGTAATCTGAACATAAAGCGGGAAGAAAGAAGAACAAAAATCAGTGTGTTAGAAGAAGCCAACATAACTTCCATTGAAGCTATCATCGTCCAGAAAGAGCTGAGATGGATTGGTCATGTTGTCTGGATGGACAACGATTGCCCACTAAAGGCAGCTTCTCTACTTCCAGCCAAAAGAAGGAAAACAAAGAAGTGGAGGGCAAAAGAAAGGATTCAAAAATGTCCTGAAAGTCAACTTCAAAAAATGAGATATTGACCCTGAGAACTGGAAGAGAAGTGCTCAGGATCAAGAGCACAGAGAGTGTAGTGGGTGCTTTTACGTGCCACCGGCACGAGGGCCAATCACACGGTACTGACAATGGCCACGCTCAAGATGGTGTTTTTTATGTGCCACCTGCACACGAGCCAGTCCGGTGGCACTGGCAACGACCTCACTCGAATGATTTTCTAACGTGCCACCAGCACAAGTACCAGTAAAGCGACACTGGTAACGATCACACTCAAATGGTGCTATTTACGGGTCACAGGCACGGAAGCCAGACAGCTGCTCTGGCAATGATCACGTTCAGACAGTGCTGTTAGTGCTCCACTGGCACAGGTGCCAGTCATCGAATTTGATTCAATTACGATTTCGATTTCTCTTGCCCCAACAGGTCTTCGCAAGCAGAGTTTAGTGTCCAATGAAGGAGACGACGTTGGCATTGGTGCCGTAATATGTATTTCTAGTTTTCAACTGCAGCACATCTGATGGAGTCCCAAGACAGAAGGGAGATGACGCTTTCTCAAGATCAGCAAAGACATGCTGCAGCACTTAATGCTGAATCATTTAGAAATCCTTTAGCATGCTAGATTACACAGTGGTCCAATAGAATAGCTCTCCAAAACGGACCGCGTACAAATTTGTTTTTTACAACATCTGGAATGCTTTCAGATATGATCCATCCTATTCTTTAAAAAAATGATAATTCTGTCCAAATTGGTGTGTTAAACTCAAATTGTTGTTTATGCAAAGCTTTAGCATTTCCTCCACAAATGTTTTGTCGTCAATGCTGCACCTTTTTGTATCACCTGTTTCAGCATAACTGTAATATATATATATATATATATATATATATATATATATATATACAAGCTATACCATTTTAATCCTGAGCAACGTCAGGTATCTCTGCTAATAAAGCTATAATTTTCCCTATACACACACACACACACACACAGAAAGAAGCCCATCTACATATAGTAGATGGGCTTCTTTCTGTTTCCTTCTACCAGTTCCACTCACAAAGCTTTAATCAGTCTCAAGTTATAGTAGAAGACACTTGCCCCAAGGTTCTATGCAGTGAGACTGGACCACATCATCATTTTAATGAACCCCCCCCTTCTATTCTTGCATGATGAATCAGATGGAGGCAGAAAGAAGCAAACTTCTTAACTATACAGCCACACTTGCACCTCATATACACACATATATTTTTTATATATAAAATCATCATTTAATGGCCATCTCCCATGCTGGCATGGGCTAGGAAGTTTGACAGGACCTAATGGGCCCAAGGATGGCATCAGGCTCCATTGTCTGCTTTGGCATGATTATTGCGGGTGTTCCTAATGCCAATCACTTCACAGTATGTACTGAGAGCTTTTTCCATGCCACCAGCCCTAATGATGTCATCATGCAACTTGCAAGACTATGACCCCTGACTGGGAAGCTTTATGCTAGGAGATGAGGGATAAATAGATGAAAAAAGGGGGAAGAGCAGAACATGTTTTATTGCTGTAAAGGAGTCACATTTTAGAAAAGAGGGTGTGTGTGTGTGTGTGTGTGATGGGTTTCTGTACAATTTGCCCCAACCAAATTTTACTAATGAGGTACAGGTCAACTTGAGGCTATAAAATAAAATACTTGCTCTGTGTGTTGTATAATGGTGTTGAAGCTAAAATCCAAAGCCATGTGATTGAGGGACAAACCTTTTAACCACACAAGCTGTAGGATGTAGGAGAGAGAAAAAACATTAGAAGCTTCTTTTTTTTTTATAAATAAAAATTTAGTGATACTTACAAGAGTTTGTATTGACCTTCACAAAACTTACAGTCAACCCAAGCAGTAGTATTATTGATACGAATGAGGTAATAAAGCGGGTTTTCATGCCAACTCTGAGAAAGAAGAGAAGAAAAGAAAATAGTTTATTATTGTTATCCCCACTGCCACCATCATGATCATTATTATCACCATGACGATGATGATGATGATGATGATGATGATCATCGTGATTATTAGCTTCACCACCACTGCTACAACAACAAGAACAATATGGTGGATTGACAGAAACTTTAGAGTTTCAGACAAAATATTTGCAGTCTTTATATTCTGAGTTCGAATCCTACTGAGATTAACTTTGTCTTTTATTCTTCTGGAAACAATATAATTACATACCTGTCAAGTATTGGTGATTTGAAATTCACATAAATCAACCTAGAAGTGGCTGGGAAACAACAGTCATTTTGAAGTCTCTTTGATGTGCCCCTAAACTTAGGGACAAAATGGCACCTGTCTGTTTTTTTCTGAATACAGTCAACTATGACTTTATTTAAGCCCACTTGGGTGGTCCTCTCACTTTTCAAGGAAGTTCTCTTCTGAGAGAGAACAACTAGTTGCAGGAGCTGCTAAGAAGACCAGCAATGCTAGACTCAAAAGTATTAATGAGGAGGTTTGAACTCAATTTATAGATTAAGATTAATGGCAGTTAACTTCTTGAGCGCATTAGCCCTTGTAGACAGCTGTTGCTTTTAATCCATTATTGGATTAAAGATGGTATTTGAAACAACAAGAAATTTTGATGAAAGGGTTTAACTTAGATCACTTTTAAACAAAAAAATTTGAAAATTCAAGAGCAGTCTCAGGTAAATAGGTATTGAAAGAGAATCTTTTAACTGCAAAATTAAAATTTATAGTTATTTCAATAATGATGTTAAGTATTTAGTAAAACATAACACTGGTATTTTCTGCAAGTCACATTGCCTCAATAAACTTGACATATCTCAACAGGAAATAGTTTCAAAAATAACATTCCTCAACAAAAGATAGATTGGTGTATAGAACTGCTTTTTGCAGTGAAGGGTAATGAAAGTTTGAGAAGATTTGTTTGATTTCTGCACTAAAAAAGGTTAAATATAGTTGTCAGGTACATGATAACAAACTTTGGGTAAAGTATAGTCAAATTATCATGACTAGTAGCAATCTTGGTGCCAGAGATATTATAAATGGTTCTGATATAAACTTACCGTTTAACAATTATTACTACAATTATATTACAAAGGACATTTGCGATTGTTGCTGAAACTGCAAGGGAACTTTCAAAGTAGTGTTGCAATGGTGTAACATATGATGTATTGCTGGGCAGTGTCGTGTTTCTTAACTTGAAGTGAAAATACTGCAAAATACAAAGAGAAAAAGAATTGTTAAAAAGTTGCCATTGTTAAGGCAAAAATAAATCGGGCAATTTATAAGAATTTATCTTAAAAGCACATTTTAAGATAAACCCTTGTAATAATGATAATAATAATAATAATAATAATAATAATAATAATAATAATAATAATAATAATAATAAAAATCATCATCATTTAACGTCCGCTTTCCATGCTAGCATGGGTTGGACGATTTGACTGAGGACTGGTGAGCTACTATTTTACCGTTTATTATTTACTCATACAAACATGGTTGGGACTGGTGCCCACTGTATGTTTGCTGTTGTAAAGTTTATTAAGAATGGTGAAACAAGGAGATTTTTCTGCTGCATCTTGTAGCTGTGAAATAAACTTCTAAAAAACACACAACCATACAACTGTACTCACACAACATGTTTGGCCATTGATTATATGAAACTCAGTACCTCTTACTGAGTACATGACCAAGCATTCAAACGTCCTACCCATGCCAGCATGGAAGGTGGACATTAAACAACGATGATGATGAGTGTATCAATTCTTTCAGTCAAAACACACTCTTTACATTCCAAAACCACCCCTCTGGAATCCATCCCCTGCCCCTTTTTTTCCTGAAGCTGTTAAGCTTTGCTTAACCCTTTTGATACCCACCTGCCTGAAACTGCCTCTGGCTCTGGAGTACTAAATGTCTTGTTTTCATAAGTTCTGAATTAAAATCTTCCACCAAACCTTAGTCACAATTTATGTTCCTAACACTAGCTTAATGATAACAAAGTTATTTTACTAAATTCTTTGTTACATTCAAAATTAATTGAAAGAAACACAGAGCATCTCAACAGAGATATAGTAACAAAAGGGTTAAGGAGCCTGCAGAAGCCATGAATACAACCATTTCCTCCAGACCAAACCCTTAAAAATAAAATGCAGTTTCTAGCTGTCCTCAATCTACCTGAAAGACAAAAAATACAGCTAGCACATATGCACTCTCCTGCTGAGGAGGTTAGCAGAAAAAATATTTACTCTAACAGTATAAATGATCCCATATTCTCAACCCCACAGTTAACGGTTAGGGACCTCAGACACAACCCGTTCATTGTGTCTCTAAGCTCTCTTCAGGATGAATAGGTTAGTAAGGTTTGCTCTTTTCTTAGTTTGGTTTTCTTTTAAGATTGCTAAACCCAAACTGCCTGGAACAGTTTGAATGGGAAATGAAGCCGAAACCCACCATATTTGCCAGACATTGCCCCATCTGATTATCATTTATTCTGCAGTCTTCCAAATCATTTGGATGGAAAAAATATGAATTCTGTAGACAAGGTCGGAACAGTATTGAAGGAATATTTTTTGTCACAGACAAGTGAATTTTGGAAGAGGGGTCTTGCAAGTCTACCAGAAAGATGGAAGAACATTGTAGAAAATGAAGGAGAGAATATTTTACATTAAAAAAGAACTTTATCTTAATTTTCAAAAATAAAAGAAGTATAAAAAAACCACATTATTTATGGGATGACCGAATAGAAAGGATTATTAAAGCTGGTGGTTGAAGAAGTTTAAATTTACTTTAACCAGGAAGTTTGTCTGATAGAACTGGATGTGATATCAGGTACATTGATAAAAAAAAAAGGGTTAAATATACAACTAAGTGGACAAGCAGTCAGGATTAACAGACAAAAAGGAACTAATGGTTTTTTACAATGTCAATAAGTACAGAGATGCACATGGTCATGTTCCTGAATTATCTAGACTCAGTAATTACAGTATTACAGGAATACTTAATATAATTAATGAGTTTTTCATTAGCTTACATTACTGAATTTGAGTTGGAACACTGCTATGCACATGCATGCGTACATCCACACACACACGCCCACGCACGCGCGCGCACACACACACACACACACACATACATACACTCACTCACTCACCCACCATTAATTAAAAACACACCCAAGAGATTATATGAAGCTAAGTATCAAGTATGAAATCCTGGCAACAACAGTAACAATAGCAACAACAAACAAATAAACAAACCTTTTCTCCTGTGATAAAAAAGTTCCATGGCAAGAGAGTGGTAACCCCTAACAAATAAGTTATTATATAAACCAAATGATATCTGAAAAAGATAATAAAAAAAAGCAAATATCAGATTAATATGAGAGACAGAGAAAACAATATAATACAAAAAAAAAAAAAACCTCACAAACATAAACATACACTTGCACAAGTAGAAATACACATTTGAACCCACATATATAGAAAAACAATCTGTTCATATTTTTGAATTTTTGCCTTTAGACATATATTTATGTAATAATTTGTTTTTAACTGTAGAACTCCAAGCAGAGAGAGCTATAAACTATAGCCAGTAAATAAATGTTGGGTTTAAAAAAACCTTTGGGATAGAAAATGTTGAAGGCTGCCCACATCTAATGCTTGTGGGGCATTTTGGTAAATTTCTGTTTATCAAAGGATAAAAATATAATTATATTGTGGAATAACTGGAACTAAGCCATCAAAAAACAGAAACATGTCTGGAATGGAGAGTTTCACAAGATCTGACCAAGTCAGAGAGGACTGCGTGGAGCTGTAATGTTTGCTTCTGGTTTCTACTATGGCTGGATGTCCTTCTTAATGCCAACCACAACAAGAGCAATGTTACCAAATAACTCACAAGACCCCCCACCACCGCCTCAACCAAGTGGTCATGTAGCATTGAGGGAAACGACTTTAATGTCAAGTGTTGCAGGGAGACACAAACAGGTAGGATGCTGAAAAGGAGATGCAGGATTACCCGGAGATAGAAAGAGAGAAAAGAGATGGTGGTGACAAGGTGTTGTCAGTGTGTGTGAGCCTTCAAGTTACAAGAAGGTGAATATAAAAGAATATTTGGATAGAAATGACTTGGAACATGACAACCTGCCCAATCCATGACTGCATGGAAAAAAGCACTTAAAATGGTGGTGGTGATGATGACAATACCCACATAGATACAACAAGCTTCTGGTCACTAGTTTCTGCTCTTTCTTTTATTCTTTTACTTGTTTCAGACTGCGGCCATGCTGGGGCAACACTGCTTTGAAGAATATTTAGTCGAATGAATTGATACTAGGACTTATTTCAGTCTCTTTTACCAAACTGCTAAGTTACAGGGACACAAATAAAACCAACCCTGGTTGTCAAGCAGTGGCTGTGCGTGTGTGTGTGTGCCAAATATATATATATATATATATATATATATATATATATATCATCATCATCATCATCCTTGTTTAGCATCCGCCTTCCATGCTGGCATGGGTTGGATGGTTTGACTGGGGACTGGTGAGCCAGATGGCTGCACCAGGCTCCAATCTGATCTGGCAGAGTTTCTATAGTTGGATGCCCTTGCTAACGCCAACCACTCCAAGAGTGTAGTGGGTGCTTTTACATGCCACCGGCACGAGGGCCAGTCACACAGTACTGGCAACGGCCATGCTCAAATGGTGTTTTTTACGTGCCACCTGCACAGGAGTCAGTCCAGTGGCACTGGCAATGCCCTCGCTCGAATGTTTTCCACACACCAGCAGCACAAGTGCCAGTAAGGCAGTGCTTTCTACATGTCACCGGCATGGGGGCCAGTCAGCAGCCCAGGTGACGATGATGCTCAGATGGTGCTCTTAGCGTTCCACTAGCACGGATGCCAGTCATGCGGTGCTGTCATCGAATTTGATTTCAATTTCACTTGCCTCAACAGGTCTTCGCAAGCAGAGTTTAGTGTCCAATGAAAGAAAGGTACTTAATCTGTTAGAAATAGCAGTCAAACTTCCTTTAAATCACCACATTAGACAATCAGGTCCTGAGTTTTCTTGCATAAGAAACAATAGAGGATGGTCACAGTCGGAATGTCTTTGATCACAGATCTATGAGATAAAGCTTAAACTGAGGCTAAACAACACCCACCCATATAATTAACCTCGTTACATTAGCTATTATTAATGATTGTATACTGGGAAAAGTAATTAAAAATAAATTTGTAATGACCTAATTATTAATTGGTGTTATTGAGTATAAACCAAGTTTGCTCAGATTTATATAACTAACCGGGACAGATTTCAGGAACAAAACCAAAAGATTTGCAATGGAGTCATCATTGTTTTCACATCCACTTTTTCTCTGCTTCCATTTGCATGTGCAATTCTCTGTGTGTGTGTATGTGTGATTGTGTGGTAATTTGCTTTCCATCCAGATGGTTCTAGGTTCAGTCAGTCCCTCTGCATGGCACCTTGGACAAGTGTCTTCTACTATAGACCCAAACCAACCAAAGCTTTGTGAGTGGATTTGGTAGAGAGAAACACAATCACATACACACAGAGTTGCACATGCATATGCACAGTTATGCACACACACAGATGATCTTTCTCTTTCGATTATGGCAGAAAGTGGGACTAAAGAAACCAAACCAACCAACCAACCAACATTTAAATTGACAAATAGTGAAAAAAAGATTTATTTATTATTTCTGTAATAATTTCTGCTTTGTTGGAACAGATTCATTGCTATTTCCATGCAGTATTTTCAATTGGTTTATATCTGGATATTTTTTCATCAGTAAAAGATTGTTGAAATATACATAATGAAATTTTCCAAGTGTGTGTGTGTGCACACATACCCATATTTATGTATATATATATATATGTGTGTATATACACACACACATGATGGGCTTCTTTCAATGAAACTGGCTCACAACTTTTTAATTGGCACTGGGCTAGAACAGGAGACCCCTACCCAAAGTGGCAAGCAGCAGAACTGAACCTGGGACCATGTGAAGAGAAAGCAAGCTTTCCCTTTGTGCCTATATAAATATTAATCAAACCAAGATAAGGGGTCCTGTTTTGAAGGATCATTATCCTTAATAAGTAGCACATGAACTAGTTCTGTTTCACTTCCTGTTTTATGATTAGTCACCTGAAGGCGGCAAGCAGACACAATTATTAAAATGCCAGACAAAATGTTTAATGGTGTTTCATTTAGATTTATGTTCTGAGTTTAAATTTTACTTTCATCCAGGTCTGTAAAATAAGTACCAGCTGTGCACTGGGGATCAATGTGATCAACTATCTCTTTCCCCTAAAATTGATGCCCTTCAAACAGTTATTTGAAACAGTTGTTATTAGTCAACTAGTTAATCATTTAAGTAATTAACTAATTGACTGTTGGATTAATTGTGCGGTTGATCAATCAATCAGTTCAGTTCATCAGAATCCTGAGGGCAACACTGATGAGGTTTCAAATGATGGAAGAACTTAGCTGATTGAATGAATGGCTGAATAATTAAAGAAACACTTGATAGGTTAATTAGTTAAATGATTAACGACAGAAAGGAATTATTTTTCTACTTACTTGTCAATAGGTATGTAGTCTTGGTTGATTAAAGACTCCGTTTCTTCCATCTTTAATCTTGATCAAACTTTTCTGTTACACTTAATATAAATTAATGGAAAGCTGAAAAACAAAGACAAAAAAAAAAAAGGAAAATCAAGTGAAATCTTAAGAAAATTATTTTGGAATTAATATGATTGTATTTGATGGCATAAGAGACACCTGGACATGAAAGATGCAACCCAATTTCAGCAGACATTATCCAGGAAAAGAAAAAAAATCTTTTTAGGGCATCAACCGTTTAGCATTCAGCTTATTCTGTTGAATGTAATGCTTATCTATTCACATTGTTTTGAATTAATCATAGATTATCTTGTTGCTTTGAAATTTCAGGACTGGGATTGTTTATTTTTAGAATGACATTGTCAAGTAGGTATGAGAGGCCAGATCTGACCAGTTTGAACACAAAACAGGTAGAATATTTGGGTTGGATATGCCAGTTTGAATACTATAAAGTGAATGCATGTAATATGTAAAGTTGTCTAGCAGTACATTACAAATAATAATAATAATAATAATAATAATAATAATAATAATAATTAATTCGTTTTATTGGCCACAAGGGCTAATATCAATTAAAAACATGTAAGGACAAAGACAGGACGAAGGTTACAAAAGGTTTTGTCCGAAAAGGTAGGAAAGTTTGTCTAAACAGAGGAAGAAAACGGAGAAAGATATAATAAATAAATAGATAAATAAATAGATAAATAAATAAGTAGAACTCCCAAAGGGGGAGGCGCTTCGAAAAAGGAAAGGTTACACGTGGAAAAACCCATAAAACCACGGGAGCCTGGTCAGAAAAAATAAGAAAGGGGTATAGAGCCCTTTCTCCTTTTACATTACCTTTTTTTTTTTTTACAGGTGTATTCTCAGAATTGGTCCGTTTATACTGGCCATTTTTCCAACAGTCACCTATCTTTCAACGAATTTGCTATGAGACAGCACTTCCCTCTCTACTCTCATCTTCCTTTTCAAGTGGAACTTGAAAAAGTTGATGAGGCCTTGGCCAAAGAGGAAAGTGTCTGTCTTTAACCCTTTCAAACGGGTCCACCATATCACCTCTTTCGCTACAGCCACTAGGCATAGGAAAATTGCCTTGCCCTCCTGGTTAAAGGAGGTCGGTGGGTCAATTCTCACGATGGATCCAGCTGATAGCCGGATCCGTCCTACACGTGACAGTAGCTGTTCGATATAGACCCACAGGTCAGCAATGCTCGGGCACTAGACGAGTGCGTGCAGAACGGTTTCGTCGTCCTGAGCGCACCTCGGGCAGGCCCGGTTGACGGCACTTCCATGTCGGTAGAGTTTATCTCGAACAGGTAGTGCACCTCGGTAGCACTGCCAGGCGAGGGACCTTTGGAAATTATCCATGGGCCCCGGCCCGAAAGTTCTCCTGAACAGACTGTTTAGCTGATTATCCTCGACGCCTAGAGTTTCCCCGAGAACGTCGTCGCACTTTTCTCCCACTAACCCTCTATAGAAAGCTAGAGTGGATCTACTACAGATCGCACTGCCGGCCTGACTGAGAGCGGTGAGAGCTTGGCGGCACTCGAGGTGCCAAGCGCCCTTTCTCGGTCTACGTTTGATCCAGGATTGCAGCTCTGTTAAAGAAACGAGCTGCGGAAAATCGCGTCTGACGAAAGGCGACCACACCTGTTCACCATCCAGGAAGCGCCTGAGATGTCGTAGCCTGAGCGCATGTTTGCGCATCAGCAACCACGGCATGCCAAGGCCTCCGTTCAGCGGCTGTTGACAGCAGATGGAGCGCCTGACCAGTGGTACCTGACCCTTCCACAAAAAGTTGAAGAGCAAGCGTACCATCTTGGTTAACCAGCGGTCGGGACAAGGGACGACGGTCAAACGGTAATAGATGACGGATGCGATGTACGCATTCGCTACCTCCGCTCGACCTTTCAAGGAGAGCTTCCTCTCAGCCCATTTCTGGGTGAGGTTGGCCACCCTGTTCGTCACTTCTTCCCAGTTTTTCTCCAACTGGAGGTCCGGACCGAACCAGACCCCGAGCAGTTTAACGGGTCCGTCTGTCCAGCGCCCCACGACGCTGTTGGACGGCATGGACTTGCCCCTCCAGGTGCCTAGTTGCAAGCCCATTGACTTTTCCGCGTTAATTTTCGCACCTGTCACCGCTTCATACTCGTTTAGTGTCTCGCCAATCAGGTCAATATGCCTGTGGCTCGACACCATCACGGTGACGTCGTCGGCATAGGCAGACATGCTCCTTCCACATCCCAGATCACGGGGGACGCCCCTCAAAGCCTCCAACTTCCGCAGTAATAATAATAATAATAATAAATGCTAGGAAAGTAGAAAAAATGTCAGTGGGGAGGGGATCCTTAGAAGTAGTAAACAATGTCTGTTACTTAGGTGACCATGTTAGCAGTGAAGGAGATAGTTGTGAAAGCGTAGCTGCTACAATAAGAGCAGGCTGGGAAAAGTTCAGGGAGCCACTACTTCTGTTGGTGATGAAGGGCCTGACCCTCAGAGTGAAAGGCAGGTTGTATGATACCTGTGTATGAACAGCTATGCTACATGGTAATGAGACATGGGCTGTAATTACTGAGGATATGCGAAGGCTTGAAAGAAATGAAGCCTGCATGCTCTGCTGTCACGGTGATTTGAGAGAAAAATTGAGGATATGAGGCGTCAGATGTAATGTGCAAGAGAGAAGACCGTGTTGGTATGGTCATGTAATGTGTATGAATGGAGACAGACGCATCAAAAAGTGCCAATCTCTAACTGTGGAGGGAATATGTAGAAGGGGTAGATCCAGGAAGATGAAGTGGTGAGAAAGGATCTTCTAATGTTGGGACTCAGAAAGGGGATGACAGCAGATTGAGACTCTCCTGGTGGTTTGCTGGAGAAGACAGGTCAAGCTAAGTAAAAATCATGGTTGTTCATGCATACAGCTTGTACTTTGCATCCCTCTTCAGCTGATCATTCCTAACTTTGTGGGCTCGTGGGTGCTGGTGCCACATAAATGCACCCAGTCTACACTCTGTAAAGTGGTTGGCATTAGGAAGGGCATCCAGCCAAGTCAAAGCAGACAGCTGGAGTCTGGTTGCAGCTCTCTGGCTTGCCAGCGTCTGTCAAACCATCCAACTCAAGCCAAACCCATGCCAGCATGGAAAAGGGATGTTAAATGATGATGATCTTAGACAGTAGAGGCCATTTGGATTAAAACTAGTCTCTAATAGTGAGTGTCAGGGACAAAATTAGCTTATGGGTAGTCCAGCTTTGCTCATAGGATCCGGGGTGAGTTTTGGGACATTTTCCAGGGAAAAAAATGCATTTTATCAATTTATTACTAAAACTCTGTGATTGCTTGGGTGCTTGTCTGTAATTTAATAAAGGGAGAATACTCTGAAAATACCCCTGAAATGTGAAAACAAATGGAATAAAACAAGTTTTGCATAAATTGGACCACAGGTTCCTGAGATAAGCAGTTTTTCAGGTACCTTGAACTCGGTTAATCTAGTACATCATTCATCATCATCATCGTCGTTTAACGTCCGCTTTCCATGCTAGCATAAATCAATTTATCATAACATTACTACCTTTATCACCATAATCTATATATATAAAAATGAGAACGTGTGTCTGTCTGTGTGTGTATGTGAATCCCTAAAACTCGAGAACTACGCAACCAATTTTATTCAAATTTTACAGGTGCCTTACTTAGGGTTCCAGTTGTGTTTTAATCAAAAAAATTTTTTAACTTCTTGCAGAGTTCGAGCCCACGGCAACATAATATCTCCTCCACTATTTAAGTATTACGTGTCAAAAGTGAAACAAAAACACTGTCAAATACTTTCACTTTAAAAATGAAACTATTCCACTAACTGAAACAATCAAATTTCGATACTGTAATGACAGATACTTTCAGAGAGAGAGAAAGAGAGAGAGAAAGAGAGAGAGATATATATGTATATATATAGATGTATATGTATAGATATATATATAGATATAGATATATATGCATACATGTATATGTATACATATGTGTAGATGTATATATATATATATATAGATGTACATGTAATATGTACACATATATACATACATACATACATATATCTATACATATATACACCCATCACACACATACACATGGACACAAACACACACATTAGTCATTTGTTTTCTTATCCAAAACTACGTCAAAAGTACTGAATGGATCTTTATGAAATTTGGAAATTACATTCTATGCATAACGGCCATAACTCCCATGAAAATTCATATATTTTTGATGTTGACGAAATTTTAACCCGAACATAACAGATGAGCATTATTTGTAATTCAACGGTACAACAGTGTAAGACTATCCTTTCAGATATACTTACATTGTGATTTCTGCAATGTGGTGCATAAATTGTCAAGTAAATGAGACACATCTTTGCCTCCACTGATTCACTTGCAAAGTGTTGAGTAAAATTATTTTGTTGCAGACCTCCTTTGAGTCTTTTTATTATCACTGCGACACACATAGTCCCCAGTTGGTAACATTGATTTCAAGGCCTTCCCATATGAGAGACTGGTTGTTCTAAGACATTTATCGATTGTAAATTTTGTCTGCAATTTGGAAATTATATTTTATGCATAACGGCCATAACTCCCATGAAAATTCATATATTTTTGATGTTGATGAAATTTTAACCCGAACATAACAGATGAGCACTGTCTGTAGCTGGTCTTCTCTTGGAAGAGCCCCGCTTCTCACATGGACAACTGTATGTTGGCTGCTCAAGAGTGGGCAGCAAAAAAAAACCTATTTGCATATGCTCCACAAGGGAAAACAAGGAACATTGTTTACAACGAGGTGTTATAATCACAACAGCAAGAAAGTATGTACATGATCACCTCCTTTAACGAAACTTCATTGACTTTCATATATTTATATTGATATACATATATACATATATATACGTGTGTTTGGGTGCGTGTGTGTGTGTGTGTGTGTGTATATATATATCTCTATATATAAAGATGAGAATGTGTGTCTGTCTGTCTGTGTGAATCCCTAAAACTCGAGAACTACACAACTCTCTTTTACAAACCCAGTGAAAATACATATATTTCATATGTCAAAGAAATTCAAGCAATACATATAACACCAAAGTTAAAAACATTCCCAACAATTCCACAATCCCCAACCTCCAGAGCTATTGAAGAAACTGTTATCATCAACTGACCAAGATTCCTAACATTTGCAAAACAAAATTAGACAATACGACGCTGTACTACAAATGACATCATTTGGAACCACAAGAGATTTAACTGAGGCAGCATTCATCCAAACTTTCAAGATCCAACCTCAGATTTATCATCGCATTGTCTCTCTACTACCTCTGTCAAATGAATCACCAAAATTGGCCTTTCATTATTTATAATCTGTACCTGTTTGTTTGGTTACGAAATAAGATACACAAAAACGTGTTTCTGAATTACGTGTATTTACTTTATATACATATGAGTTGAAAACTTTCTTCTAGCATTCCACTTAATATCTATGTTCCATGCTGGCATGGATTGGAGAGTTATTAATGTAGAAATATGGTATCGTAGCTACTAACAGTTGAGGGTTGCGTAGTCTAGACAGCGCTTTTCGATTTCATTATTCTCTTTAACCCGGGCAACGCCGGGTATTTCTGCTAGTTATCACTATTAATTTCTAAAATCATTATATAAATGTTACTATCGTTCATATCAGTTTTATAATTAACCTTACCAAAATTATCATTAACACCATTGCTACAAGCAATCAGAATTATCAGCACAACAATGTATTACCTTGTAAATGATAAAATTATCAATACAATTATCAAATTATCAAATGATAAAATTATCAATACAACTTTGAGTAAAATCAGTTTTTATCAGTTCTTATATTGCTGATTTTTTTGTTTTTTAGATAATGTATGAGAAAGTGAATTGTTCCCTGTCTTGGCCTTGGACTTAGCAGAACACTAATGAATGTCTTTTCACTAAAATAACTTTCACCATGAATAGTTTAAAATCTAAAGATTTTCTCGCTATCAATAGTTCTGTAACAAAGAGTGAATTTCAAGCCAAAGATAAACCTTTGTAGTTGGCTTTTGTTGACTTGGAGAAAGCCTTCGACAGGGTCCCCTGATCCATTATTTGATGGTCAATGCGGGAACTGGGAATAGACGGGTGGTTACTGAGAGCTGTAGAAGCTGTCAATGAGGTGAGGGTTGGCAACAAGTATAGTGAAGTATTCCGAGTAGAAGTAGAGGTTTACCAAGGATCGATCCTCAGCCCCCTCTTGTTCATTATAGTCCTCCAGGCAATAACAAAGGAATTCAAGACAGGCTGCCCCTGGGAGCTCCTCTATGCTGATGACCCTGCTCTAATAGCCAAGTCACGGTCAGAACTGGAGACAAAGTTTAGGGTGTGGAAGCAAGGTCTAGAATCGAAGGGCCTTAGGGTTTACTTAGCCATAACAAAGTCTTAGTAAGTAGGAAGGCTGTCCAATCCCAACCCCACTCAGGTAGATGGCCCTGCTTGATCTGTAGGAAAGGCATGGGTAGAAACTCCAGACAATGTACCTGGTGTAAGCTATGGACACTCAAAAGGTGCAGCAATATCAAATGGGTTGGACAGTTTGTCAGGAGCCAACACCAGACTTGTGTGTGTTTTGCCAGGGGTTTTATGGCTTGATGCCCTTCTGAACACCAACTAACCAACAAAGTGTATAGAGCTACACACACACACACACACACACACACACACACAAGTTGGTGAATGCAGCCATAATCCTTGCCTTCAGTTCATCTTTGGTGTTACAAGGAGTTTTATTGGTCTCTTGCTCAACTGCACCCCACACATAATAATCAAGGGGGTTGCAGTGTGAGGAGTTAGGTGGCCAAATGTTAGGGGTGATGTGGTTGCAGAAATTGTCTGACAACCACAACTGGATTCTCCTGCTTGTGTGGCGTGGTGCAGAGTCCTGTTGCCAGACATTGGGTCATTCAGCAGCTACCCTCTTGACTCAGGGCAAAACAAATATGAGAACAGAACTAAGGGATAAGCCCCGCTTTCCCGGGAATTACCAGATACATCAGCTAGTATATATATATATATATATATATATATATATATATACTGTTATGTCTGGAGAGAGTCATTCTCTTTTAGTGTCTTATAATCTAACAGACTCCCCGGTAAAACTTCCACTTATTTCTTTTTCATTTTTTAAAAATTTTCGTTGCATCTTGCAACCCTTTCAAGAGTCAAAAGTATTGAAAAGGTGGCAAGATGCAACGAAAATTTTAGAAAAATAAAAAATAAGTAGAAATTTTATCTGTGAGTGTGTTAAATTATAAGGCACTAAAAGAGAATGACTCTCTGCAGACACAGCAGAATATGCTTCAACACATGAACTCACATAAAGAATCTTGCAAACCAAATCCAAAAACGAAATATATATATATATATATATATATATATATATATATATATATATATATATATGTGTTTATTTAGGAAACCATTTAAATGCACCAGATATATAGACATTCTGTGCATAAGCAGTTGGCATTCTCTTCTAAACATGTTCTCCTTTTGAACAAGTTCAACTAATTTTGTTTCCAAGGTCACTGCAGATATCTCCTCAAAGTCATTTCACAGTGACACCAGCTGTATACAGACAGGCATTGATTTCCAATAGTCTCCAGTGGATACATACAGACATAAATACATAGAGTTCAGGTAAAATGGCATCTACTGACATAATGTAGTATACACAGTAAATGCTCAGGTGGACTTACCACCTAAAACTGACGTGAATTAAGACTAAAACACAAAGAGATGTTGTAGCTACGTAGCAATGAAGAGCTGAAAGTGGTCCATCACTAAGCAAGTATTTGTACAATATATGGAAAGAATATTTAATGAGTTCTTACAATAGAGTTAACAGTTAACTCTATTTTAACAACTCAGCAATTATGTTTAAACATATAAATTCAATGCTCTAAACTGATACCAGCTATTTGCTGGCTTTTTTCTTTCCACTGTGTACACATATATGTGTAAGTATGAGTGTATATACGGGCATTGCATATATATAAGGTCTAGAATCGAAGGGCCTTAGGGTTAACCAAGCGAAAACCAAAGTCTTAGTAAGTAGGTAGGCTGTCAGATCACACTCCCCTTCAGGTAGATGGCCCTGCTCGATCTGTAGAAAAAGCATAGGTAGAAACTCCATACGATGTACCCAGTGTAAGATATGGACACATAAAAGTGCAGTAATATCAAAGGAAGGCTAACTGGGAAAGTAGTTTTTGTGTGCGGCAGATGCATTGAGGCAATAAACACTGAAGATGTACAGAAAACAGATTCCACACATGCCAGGGGAAGAAACTCGAAGTAGTAGGCGACCAAGTCTGTACTGGGGATGGTTGCTCTGCCAGGCTACATGGCAGTAAAACATGGGCCATGAATACTGAGGACATGCGTAGGCTTGAGAGAAATGAAGGTAGTATGATCCAGTGGCTGTGTAATGTCAGTGTGCATACACGACAGAGTGTAAATGCCCTGAGAGAAAAGTTGGACATAAGAAGCATCAAATATGGTGTGCAAGAGAGGTGACTGCGCTGGTATGGCCATGTGTTACGTATGAATGAAGACAGCTGTGTGAGGGAGTGCCACTCCCTAACTGTAGAAGTGACCTGTAGAAGAGGTAGACCCAGGAAGACATGGGATGATGGGGTGGAGCATGACCTTCGAACATTGGGCTTCACAGAGGCAATGACAAGTAACCGAGACCTTTGGAGGTATGCTGAGATTGAGAAGACCCGGCAACTAAAGTGAAATTGCAGCCATGCACGTCCAGCCCTGTTAAGAATACTACTGATGCGTTGGGCGATATGATATGCTTGAGAAGACTTGTGGAGTCAAGTAAAACCAATATCATAGCTTTGGCCAGTGCCCCCTGATTGGCTCCCTTGCTAATGGCACGTAAAAAGCTCCATCCAAACGTGGTCGATGTCAGGTCCACCTAACTGGCTTCATGCTGGTGGCATGTAAAAAGCACCAACCAAATGTGACTGATACCAGTACCCACTGATTGGCTATTGTGCCGGTGGCATGTAAACAGCACCATCCGAACATGGCTGATGCCAGTGCCCCCGGACTGGCCTCCGGGCCGGTAGTATGTAAAAAGCACTATCCAAATGTGATCAATGCCAGGCAAACCTGACTGGCTCCTGTGCTGGTGGCATGTAAAAAGCACCCACTGCACTCTCGGAGTGGTTGGCGTTAGGAAGGGCATCCAGCTGTAGAAACATTGCCTGGTCAGATTGGAGCCTGGTGCAGCCATTGGTTCTCCAGACTTCACACAACAAAACTTGTAAGTAGTTAATTTGTCATAGAGTTTAATTCCTTGCAAGTTGTCTAAATCCTCGTCGCCATTGTTATAGCCTTTATATTCTCGGGGTTGTAAAGATCAGCTACCCAGCAGATGTGTCTGTTGCTTCAAGAATGGGAGAAAAGGAGAACTTTGAAGAACTGATGAGAAACTTACACCTCTTAAATCCAGGTTATAGATTTTGATTTGTTTCTATTACCATGGGGATGCCTTGGGTTACATAACAACAGATCTGCACAGAAACCTACGAATACTTGGTCTCTCTTAAATAAAACAGATGGTGCTTTTTATGTGCCACTGGCACGGGAACCAATCAGGGGGCACTGGCCACAACTGTGATTTTGGTTTTACTTAACGTCTTCTCAAGCATATCATATCGGCCGATGCATCAAGGGTACTTTTAAAATGGGCCAGACATGCAACACTGGCATCAGCCATGGCTGCGATCTCACTTTAGTTGCCGGGTCTTCTCAATCACAGCATATCTCCAAAGGTACCAGTCTCCTATCATTGCCTCTGTGAGGCCCAACATTCAAAGGTCATGTTTCACCACTTCATCCTATGTCTTTCTGGGTCTACCTCTTCCATAGGTTCCTTCCATAGTTAGGGTGTGGAACTTCCTCACACAGCTCTCCTCATCCATACACATCACATGACCATACCAGCGCAGTCGTCTCTCTTGCACACCACATTTGATGCTTTTCTCTCAGGGTGCTCACACTCTGTCATGTATGCACACTGACATTATACATCCAACACATCATACTAGCTTCGTTCCTTGCAAGCTTACGCATGTCCTCAGCAGTCATGGCTCATGTTTCACGGCAGTTCGCACACATGCATCATACAGTCTACCTTTCATCCCGAGCGAGAGGCCCTTAGTTGCCAGCAGAGGTAGGAGCTCCTTCAACTTTACC
The DNA here is from genome assembly GCF_046866305.1 of Octopus bimaculoides. Lineage (NCBI taxonomy): Eukaryota > Metazoa > Mollusca > Cephalopoda > Octopoda > Octopodidae > Octopus > Octopus bimaculoides. Next base: position 83,645,555 of record NC_142938.1, on the reverse strand, counting down.
CAGACTATTCTTATTCTAGCAGCTACACTCTCAGACCATGCATCCCCAATATATGACATGGCGTTCCTATAAAATAGAGTCGGAAATTTTATTCAAATTTATGTGTTTTAAGTATTTTCGGTTACGATTTTTCAAAAAGAAAAACAAAAAAAGTTTATCAATTCGTTTTGCAAGATTCTTGATGGAAAATCGTGTGTTGGAACAGATATTGGCGTACTTCGGGAAGGTCATTTTATTGATTATTATTTTTTTTTTTTGCCAAATAAACACACGCACTGTATATATATATATATATATATATATATATATATATATACACACACACATGTGTGTGTGTAATTTCTTTTCTTCACTCGTTTATTACTATCATTTTATTATTTTTATTATTTCGACTCCTGTCCATTGTCCGGAAATCTTTCGTCACACATCTGTCTCACCTCTTCAGAGACACTTTTCATTTCCGTGTGTTCTTGCTCCAAATCTTAGTACAGAATGGAGTGAGTGGAGCATAAGCCCCCCCCCCCCCCCCACCCTGCCCTGCCCGAAAGTCTGTGAACTTACGAAAAAAGGAGAGGGTAAACTCCTCTCTCGACTGCTTTTTTTCTTCTTTTTAACAGAATCGTATCCTACAATGCTTAAAACATACACATCCAAAGAAATTATGACTGTTGGCGCACTAGATAATTGACGACGCTACTGTATAGGAACGCTTATATATATTATAACACTAAAAGATAATGACCATTAAGTCAAAATCGTAATCAATCCATCTGACGTACAATACTGGACCGTACAATCAGCGATGTCACAGAGAGCCCGTTATCTCTACTAAAATTAGTGATTTAAATATAATTTTTCCACTTTATACATGGAGTAAATAAAACCATAACATAAACAATTAAATATAAGAAATAATAGTTTCTTAAAGTATGTGTTAATCCCCATGTACCCAGACTTTGTGGCCACCCTGTATAACTGTAGAAGTCAATATACGAAGTTTAGCCAGGGGTATTCTTTCGATAAGGGTTGTAATACCGAGAAAGAGAACAAGAAAAAAGCAATTCATCACATTGTATTGAAAAGTCGGGGGTTCTGGGGAATCCTCGCTAATTGAGGCCCACTAACAAGCTCTTTCCTATTTCAAATTGGCACTTAATGATTTTCAGTATAATTTACTATGTTACGAACTGAGGAGTTATTTTGCGTGTATGTGCTTCTCCCTAAATCTATGTGTACTCAAACCTCTCCTTGAAAAATGCATTAAAAAATTTTTTTTTCAGATTCCTGTGTTTTAGATATCGGAAGATTAAGAATATGCAAAGAAAAAAAAAATTGTTTTTAATTTCACCCCCCCTCACCTGTCTCCCCATTACAATTTTTGATTTTGTTTTACTTAAATGGGAGCAAATTGATGAACTTAAGCAACTCTAAATTAAATACAGACAAATATATATTTAAGTGAAAAGAATTTGTGTCTGTGTTTGCTTTAAATAATCGTAAATAGCAACTTAATGTAAATTAAATAAACACCAGTTTATAAGAAACAAACATTAATGTTTAATAATTAATGTTATAAAGTTTAATAAGGGGCTCAAATTTCACCCCGTCTCGCAATTTTAAATTTCGAACTTTTTCATCCATTTATTTATTTATCTGTCTATCTATCTATCCTTGTCTGTTTATTTATAAAATATATTTGTCAGCTAAATGTGGCAGTCCTATAAAAGAAGACGGTCTTACTGTTGTCTTTAGCCCCAGGAAGACCCTCATGTCTATTTATCTCTTTATACACATATCTTTATGTTTATTGAATTTAAAAGTTTGAAAACGTGGTTTCTTGCATATTCGGAATCTCCGTCATCTAAAACATTGGGGGGAAAAAAACTGCATCAGCCCCCATATATGTACGAGTCTGTCTACTTATGTGTTTATAAACGTAAAGGGCAGAGGTAAAGACAATTGGACCGCACCCCCTTTGGGAGTTTTTTTTTTTTTTTTACAGGAACCCAACATATCGAGTGCGGAGATTCCGAATCGGCAAAAAAAAAAAAAAAATCTACATTGCAAAATCTAAGTCCCTCCCCTCACACCTAAATTTCTTAAATTTTCACATAAATTTTTTTTTCTTGGCGAAATACGTAGAATATAATTCTGAGAAAAAAAAATTATGTAAAATTTCAATTTTTCAAATAAATAAATAAACTAAACCCTCCTCCCCCCTCCGTCCTAAGACAAGAAGTGAAATGAAAGTGTTTACTCTCCTAATGTTTCATAACGAACATAAAACCCAAGATGTTGTGGTTGAGGGTCTTTTGGAATTAAGAGAGGTATGTCAAAATTGGATTTTTTTTGCTCACACACACGCAACAAAATGACAAAGAATAATACTTCAATTGTCTTGTGGTATTTGTTGAGGACCTTTACGTTCCGAATTCAAATTTTGCCGATATTAACTTTATCTTTCATCCCACCGAAATCGCTAAAATAAAATATTAGCCAAGTCCTGGAACGGAAGGGGGTCAATATTATCGCTTAATCACCCACGTCTCATAAACAATTACGGTTTAGTAACTAAATTATAAACAATTACATAACTAGATTTTCTATTTGTCATTTTATCGTTGAGAGATTACAAAAAACGAAAAAAAGCGATTAATGTAAATCAAACACAAATGGTTTTTCTTTTTTTAAATATATAATGATGAATCGATGAAACTATTTTCATCGTAAATAATATAAAATCGAAATCACATTGAAAATTAAAAGAAAATTATCAAAAACACAGATCGTACTTACAAGACATAAATAAAATCATGTGGTGCGCGTGAAGCGGGTAATTGACATGTCACATGTCCTGTAAACACTAATTGCGTCTAAAAGGGCTGCATTAATTCGTTCTAATGTCATTAAACGGAAGTCTAGCGAGGGACGACGAGCATGTGCGTTGGCTCACCGAATGTTTATACACGCCTGGTAATTACAGCTGTTCTATATATTTATTATTATCACTTTTGTCTTCTTTATTGAGAGTTAAAAAAAAAAAAGAAGCTTCATTTCTACCGTCAGTTAACTGTTGTTGGTTGGTAGAAGCTACAGTTTCGTCAGCAGATAACATATTCTAAGTAATTATACAAAGTAATTCCTATAGAATAACTACATTTCGTGCATTCCTGTAGAATAGAGTCGGAAATTATCTAGCGTGCCCCAAACCGTAATTTCTTCAGGTGTGCATCATTGATAACAAATTAGTGAGAGGAATGGATATTCGGGCCCTCTCTCTATCTTCGTGTAATTGTTCATTCTTCATATTCATGCTTTAAACACTTGAATTTAAGATTTTTCAAAAATTTACGTATCTTTTTTGGCTATGTATGTTTTAAGCATCGTAGATTAAGATTCTTCTCCCACCTACTATAAAGATAGAAAAGAGTTTCCACACTCACTTTCCCTAATTTTCTTATTTTTACTTTCCTTCGAAGTTTGGCATAACTCCAGTTTGGCATAACTACAGGGTTTTACTGTAGTTATGCCAGTTTTACACCCCAGATTTTGGGAGGTCATAACTTTCAGAAAAATGAATATTTTTTAATGAAATTTTCTATGCATATAGTATTTACTATGTAGAATCCGAATATACAAAAATTCCCGGTGAAAGTGTTTTGGAATGGGGGTGGGGGACAATTTTCGGAAATTCCAACAGAGTCCACTTAAATTCTTCTTAACTTCCAGGAAAATAAATATTTTTTCGTGAAATTTTTTACAAATATACCTTGATGTATGTACATTTCAAGCATGTAGGAATTTTGAAGGAAACAACTGCAGGTTATTTTTGAGAAGCGTTCCCCTCTCGGTGGTGTTTCGGAGCAAGTCGTCCATATTTGTTTCATTTTTCTCTGTTATGTGCGTATGTGCATCCGTAGATTTCTAGACAGTGAAGAGAAGCCGTCATAAGAAAACTTTCGTTCAAAATAACAATTCACACGATTTTTTTTTCTCAATAGAAGTAAATTCCAAAGTAAACGTTTCTAGTAGAGAAGTAGAAGAGAACAGGAGCAAAAATAGGAATATACACGCACGGTTAAATATAGAAACTATCACAGTGTCGCTTCCCGAAGAATTTTAAAATGTTAGCTTTCCGAAACTTTTTTGTTCAATCTTGCAAAAACACGAAGATTAAGAATAAACAGAAAAAGTACACAAATATATTTTACATACCTGTCGTATACGTCGGTTTTGTTTAAACAAACATTTTTTAACTAATACAAGTTTCACATAAGAGCAATGAAGAACACAAACACGTACTGAAACAGTGACTAAACTTATGTTATTATAAACAAAACCGACGTATACGACAGGTATGTAAAATATATTTGTGTACTTTTTCTGTTTTTTTGTATAAATTTTTGTATATTCGGATTCTACATAGTAAATACTATATGCATAGAAAATTTCATTTAAAAATATTCATTTTTCTGAAAGTTATGACCTCCCAAAGTCTGGTGGGTAAAACCCTGTAGTTATGCCTAGATATATATATATATATATATATATATATATATTATTTAAGAGTTCCAACTGTTTTTTATGTTTTATTTATATTCTTATAAAATTAATGTGGGATATAGGATATGGAATATATAATATAAATAGACAGTACATCTGTCAGACTGCCATGAGGCAGGAAAGTATACTAGTCCTTATATATTTAATACTCAATATTTCATATATCCAATAAGACATTCAATACTTCATTTCATTTTACTATTTATATTATATATTCCATAAAAAACAGACAGAGTTGGAACTCTTTTAAATAATATATTCCTCTATACACTATCATACAAACCCCTTTTTTATTTATTTATTTATATATATATATATATATATATATCTATGTATATGTATATATATATATATATATATATATATAGAATAATTACTATGAAGCATTATGTAGAATATATCGTTTACAGGATCGTGGGTGAGGCCAAAACAAGGCGAAGTAAATCACAAGCAAACAAATATGTGAATTAATGACAACATTCGTCAATTTCTTGAAAATGGGGTCATAACCCTGAAATATTGAATACAAGGTAAGTCCACATTAATTCACATATTTGTTTTCTTGTGATTTACCTAGCGTTCACTTCACATTGTTTTGGCCTTACCCATGACCCTTTATATAATATATATATAAATTTAAAGAATGGAGTAAATGCATACTATAACTGCATACTTTTATTCCGACATATGTTTCGAAGAATTACAATTTATGCGATCCATAGGAATCGGTGATGTTAAAAATGTAAACTTCTCCTCAGGGAAATGTATGGGAACCAGCTTAAACGTAAGACATTATAACCGAGTTATTTATTACTAGGAGAAAATAAATACATATAATAAAAAAAAAATATATATATATATATATATATATATATATATACACAGGAGTTGTACAAAATAATGGCAACAGCTTCAAATTTCAAACAAATTTATTTTAATCTGGGGTAGCACCACCTTTGGTAGTAACTACAGCATCAATTCTACGAGGTGTGGACTCATACAAAGTTTGAATTGTTTCCAAAGGAATTTTTGTCCATTCTTCAGCTAAAACCGTATCAGGTTCTTCTTGTTGTGATGATGGCGGAGAATATCGGCTCCTTACTCCCTCAACTGCTTCTTGTTCGTGGGGGATTTTTACCCACAAGAATAGGCCCCAACTATGTGAACCTCTTTGTTGGCTACGTTGAGGCCCAAATATTCACACAACTCACTGGTTCCACTCTCAAACTATAGACTCGTTATATTGATGACTGAATTGGTGCTACCTCACTCTCCCATGGACAACTAGACTCCTTCCTCTTTTTTGTCCAATCCTTCCATCCTCCCCTCGAATCCTCCTGCTCTATTTCCAACACTTCCATTGCATTTCTCAACATTTCAGTTAACATACACCACTCTGCTCTCACAACCTCCATCCCCTACAAATACACCGACTCACACTCCTCCCACCCTATCCACACCTAGTTCTCCATCCCTTACTCCCAATTTCTCGGTCTGCACAGGCTCTACAATGACGACTGTCACTTTGAGACTCAGTCTCAACTCAACTTCATCCTTCGTGGATGAAAAAGTGCAGAAAACAACTTCTGCCACATTCCAGGGAGAAAAACTACAACTAGTTGATAGCTTCCGTTACCTAGGTGACCAAGTCAGTAGCAGGGGAGGGTGCACTGAAAGTGTAGCTGCCAGAATAAGAATAGCCTGGGCAAAGTTCAGAGAGCTCCTACCTCTGCTGGTGACAAAGGGCCTCTCACTCAGAGTAAAAGGCAGACTGTATGATGCATGTGTACAAACAGCCATGCTACATGGCAGTGAAACATGGGCCGTGACTGCTGAGGACATGCGTAAGCTCGCAAGGAATGAAGCCAGTATACTCCGCTGGATGTGTAATGTAAATGTGCATACCCATCAGAGTGTAAGTATCTTGAGAGAAAAGCTGAACATAAGAAGCGTCAGTAGTGGTGTGCAAGAGAGACGATTTCGCTGGTATGGTCATGTGGCGAGAATGGATGTGGATAGCTGTGTGAAAAAGTGCCACTCCCTAACAGTTGAGGGAACCTGTAGGAGAGGTAGACCCAAGAAGACCTGGGATGAGATGGTGAAGCATGACCTTCGAACTTTAGGCTTTACCAAGGCAATGACTAGTGACCGGGACCTTTGGAAATAGGTAGTATGTGAGAAGACCCAACAAGCCAAGTGAGAGCATAATCTGTGGCCTCTGCCAGAAGTGTAGCCAGCTCACTTATTCTTACCTTTCCTTCATTGGACACTAAACTCTGCTTGCAAAGACTTGTTGGGGTGAAATCTAAATCGTAATTGAACCATATTTGATGACTGGCACCTGTGCCAGTGGAGCACTAACAGCACTGTCCGAGCGTGATCATTGCCACAGTAGCTGTCTGGCTTCTGTGCCAGTGGCACATAAATAACACCATTTGAATGTGATCATTACCATCATCGCCTTACTGGCACTTGTGCCAGTGGCATGTGAAAAAACATTCGAGCGAGGTTGTTGCCAGTGCCGCTGGACTCCTGTGCAGGTGGCATGTAAAAAAACACCATTTTGAGTGTGGTCATTGCAAGTACTGCCTGGCTGGCCCTTGTGCCGGTGGCACGTAAAAGCACCCACTACACTCTCGGAGTGGTTGGCGTTAGGAAGGGCATCCAGCTGTAGAAACTCTGCCAGATCAGATTGGAGCCTGGTGCAGCCATCTGGTTCGCCAGTCCTCTGTCAAATCGTCCAACCCATGCTAGCATGGAAAGCGGACCTTAAACGATGATGATGATGATTATATATATATATAGGCAAGGAAACTAGTATTTACAATTTTGAGATCTGCTGTATCTTACTGACCTCTTTTAATTGAAGGTATGTTTGAGGGGAATTTAGCTGCTATTTCTAGCATATCAAAGCTCTCCCGGTCTTACTCAAGCTAACTTTCGATCAAAAAAGGCATTCTAGTCATGACCACCATGTCTTTATTTCAGTCTCTTCTAAGCTCGTAGCGTGATTTGAGAAGGGGTATTTGGTTGTTGTTTCTAGCAAGTTGATTTAGCACATACAAGGCAAGATGATGTGTACTTTTATCTCATGTGACAGAAGAGGCTCGTCTGTTAGTCCATCCATTCTCCTGACATTTCATTGCAATTTAAACTTTGCATCATATTTTGAAATATAAAAACTTATCAACAAGTTTCTATGACTTGTTTTTTATAAATAATTCTATTTAAAAAATTATTTTTTTTCTTTTAATAGAAAACTGGATGGCCTGTTGATTATTGTCCCCAATGACCGAATGACCACACGCAGAGCTCGCACACGTATGTATATCTTCCGTCTTTTACTTGTTTTAGTCACGAGACTGCAGCCATGCTGGAGCACCACTTTGAAGAATTTTAGTCAAACAAATGGATTCCAGTACTTATTCTGTAGGTCTGATTTGCCAAACTGCTGTTACGGGAACATAAACACATCAACATTGGTTGTCAAGTGGTGATGGGGGGACAAACATGGACACACACATACATACATATACACAGATGACGGGCTTCTTTTAGTTTCCATCTACCAAATCCACTCACAAGGCTTTGATCGGCCTGTGACTATAGTAGAAACACTTGCCCAAGGTGTCACATCATGGTACTAAATCTGGAGCCATGTGGTTGGGAAACAAACTTCTTACCACATAGCCATTCCTGCACCAATATATATGTGTGTGTGTGTGTGTGTGTGTGTGCACAAAGGCTGACGTAAATCAACGCAGCCTCCTGCCACTCGCCTATTGTGTTTATGAAGGGCATCAGATTTTGAATCTGTCCTCGAGTAAAGACATTCTTGATGCTGCGCCTCCTTTTTTTTTTTGTAAGGCTTTGACAGCCAGTGGGTTCAAGGACTGCCTCCCCTTTATACTGAGACCTGACATCCACAAACGAAATTGCCATTGTGGTGTGTGCAACCTCCTCCCTCACCATCGAAACCAGCGTAGAAAGGATTCTCCTTAGATTAGTGGATAAGCATTCCATGCATTCCCATAGATAGGGATGAGTATGTAATTGGCACAGCTTCAGGATCTCATTCAGCTGTGAGCCAAGTGTAAAAATTTTGTGAAAGCCCCTAGATCCTGCGCAGAGACAGAATGCTCATGTAGGGTTTAAGAGTGAACAATACATTGTAGGTAGTCAATGCATCTTTGAGGTTGTGGTCTAAAAAGTAGAAGTGGTGTCTGTCATTAAGAGAAGCTCTAATGTCTGCTGCAGTAGCAATGCCAGGGATAGCGGCACCACCGACATTAGGACATTAGGACAGAAATATGTTGGACCAATGGAAGACCCTTTTAAAACTGTGACTAAATCACCACAGGTCCTCTTTTAGGATCGTAGAATGGTGAAACGTTACATCTTTGGCCAACTACATATGAGACCATCATACAGGTTTAAATGGAAGCTCCTGGAACAATCTGGACCTCAGTGGAAGCAGACAATGCAAACTTTACTTGGTCAAGAGAGCAAGGGTCCTAAAAAGGTAGCTTGATCAAAGAGGCCTTATTAAATTCAAAATGTGAAGTGTTTAATTGGTTCCCTCATGAGAGAAGACTCGGATCTGTGGTCTTCAAATCAGCTTTCTCCTTTCTGATCTTGCTTACTGACCAGTGAACACAAGACACAACACTTTTCAGACACAACTGAAATTGGTGAAAGGGAGATAAGTCTGTTTTGCCCAGAAAGGGTTTTCTCTTTTTGGAGAATTTCATTGAAAAAGTCTTTAATGCTTCGAGCCTACGCTCTTCCACAGAAATAAACAAGGTCATCCGATGGAAATGCTGGAGAAAATGCTACAGACTCAGAAACTGACCAGACCACTTCGATCTAAAACCAAACCGCTTGTGCCAGAGTATGAACTGGACAACTCTAGACAATCCAAAAGAACACCCAAGCCTAGAAGGAGACTTTGTTGTTGATTCTTTTAGTGCAGTGGTGGGGGTGGTGTTGTGGCGATCGCTAACCAATAGAATCCAAAGTTCTGGAACTCATAAGAATATTCACAAGGCATCTTGATTTTTGTTTACGTTATTACTAGTCTTGCATTTTACAGTTGGAATAAACAGACTTCTAGTGCCCAAATAATTACAGGTATTAACCTAAACTTGTATATATGTATGTCTTTTCTGTATTTATTCATTTAAATTCTCCTTCTGAAGAAGGAGCTGGTTTCTATTAAAGATACAAAGTTCCATCTTTGAAATGTAGATAATAAAAATGACATCACATTTTAAACCTGAGAAAAGTCTTGCATAGCTTTACCATTCCGATTACAGATTGTATTTGTAATGTGTAAGTCAGTTGGTTGATTTCTTTTTCTGAAAATTTAAGCTTATCCTGACTGACAGTTAGGCATTTACACATAAAATCAAGTGCTCCAAATACTATTGCTATAAATGTAAATTTGTAATCCAAGTAGAGAAGCTGGAGGTCCATAGCTATCTTCTCTCTCTTTGATTTCCAAAGAGAGATTCACATCAGCAGAACAGCTGACCTCTATGATGGTACACACTTTTTCTTGTTCAACTCAAACAGTCATAACGACCTATTATGTTTACATTTGACAGGAGTGTTTCACCAGTGTGCCTTGTGCTGGAATTTGTGTATGTTTTCAGTAACGGGGGGATTCTCTACATTTATTCAAGGACAGCCTCGAATAAATGACACTGTATATTTGGTTTTGTAATGTCATGTTGCATAGGCAGGTACTACCTTGGTATATATGCATGAATGCATACATATATGTATGAATGTATACATGTATGTATGTATACATGATGGACTCTCCTACTGGATTCTAAGGGCAGCAAAAGCATTTGGAGGCTTGGAGTCATGCGACATCATCATCATCGTTTAACGTCTGCTTTCCATGCTAGCATGGGTTGGACGATTTGACTGAGGACTGGTGAAACCGGATGGCAACACCAGGCTCCAATCTAATTTGGCAGAGTTTCTACGGCTGGATGCCCTTCCTAACGCCAACCACTCAGAGAGTGTAGTGGGTGCTTTTACGTGTCACCCGCACGAAGGGCAGTCAGGCAGTACTGGCAACAGCCACGCTCGAAATGGTGCATCTTATGTGCCACCCGCACAAGAGCCAGTCCAGGGGCACTGGCAACGATCTCACTTGGGTTGCCGGGTCTTCTCACGCACAGCACATTTCCAAAGGTCTCGGTCAGTACATATAAATAACAATACAAAGCTGGCTCTTTACAAATCATTTGTCTTACCATCCCTGTTGTATTCTTGTGAAACATGCACATGTTATGAAAGACATTTTAAATTGTTAGAACAATTCCACCAAAAATGCCTTCATCGCATTTTAAACATTAAATGGAGTTCTTTTACTCCAAACACAGATGTCCTTGCATCTGCAGGCATCACCTCAGTTAAAGCTATGATTTTGTTAAACCAAATGAGATGGTGTGGCCATATTGTTCGAATGGCAGATGAACACACACCCAAACAGCTGCTGTTTTATGGTGAGCTTGCAGAGGGGAACTGCTATTGGTGTTAACCTAAAAAAACAGGTTTATGGATGGCATAAGGACTACTATGAAGTCACTTGGAATGGATCAGGAAGACATAGAAACCCTTGCTTTGGATCGAGTTGGATGGTGAGCAAAAGTGTGGAGTGGAGTGAAAACATTTGAAGAGGCCAGGATAACACTTGCAAAACTCAAAAAAAGATTTAAGGAAGAATGTTACGATCGAGAAGGTGAATCACAATGACCTTTTTGTGTGCAGAGTTTGTGACAGACGATGCCTGCCTTTCTTTTGCTGGGCTCAAATCTCATTTGTGGACCCATGAAAAGCAAACCTCCACCAACTATTCTACACATCTTTCAGTGCAGTGTATGCCATCTCTACTCACTTTTCCAAATATATTATATTGTACCAAGAACTTATTTTATTATTCTACTATATATATGTGTGTGTGTGTATAGGTTCTTCTCTATATATTCATATATAGAGTGATGGAGTAGGGGGTGTAGGCATACTCTTAGCAGAAAAGTGGATAGATAAGGTAATTGAGGTAGTCAGATTATGTGATAGGGTAATTAAGGTGAGATAAATTAACAGTTACAAGTTATCTCTGCCTATGCTCCACAGTCGGGGCTGGCTGATGACCAGAAAGACCAATTTTCAGAAAACCAGCCTCCTAATCACTTATCAGTCTGGTAGGTATACAAGCCAGATTTGATTACCCCCATGTCAGGCAATGAGATAAGCAGATGCTTGTAAATGTGAAGTCTTTCCCAGGTGAAGAGTGTACAACCCAACATAGGTTGCTAGTTAGTGACTTCAGAATTAGAGCTAGAAAGACTCAGAGAAATAAACCATTCTGGAAAAGAAGATTATGGAAGCTCAAAGACCCAGCAAACTAACAAAAGTTTAGAGATATTCTAATGGAAGCCTCTGACAAAAGAATAGAGGAATTAGGGACATACACCTTAAAGGACAATTGGAAGTTCCTGAAGGACAATCTACTGAGAGCTACAAGCCAAATCTGTGGCTGGTGCAGAGGCTGAGAGTGACATGGTGCTGGAAGAAGGAAGAAGACGGTGCTAAAAAGCAAAGAGACAGGCCTGGAAAGATTGGAAAAACGGTGAAAACAGAGAATTATATCAAGTAGCCAGAGGGGAAGTTAGGCGACAGGTTTACTTAGCAAAAAAAAAAAAAAACCCCAAAAAACAGAAGGTAAGAGGTCTACTAATGTTGTAGAGGTGTGAAGTGTTTAGGATTGCAAAGAGATGTGGTGGGTGAGAAATGTGTGCAAATGTATAACGGTATGCTTGCACTTAGTAAGATGCGTGGAAGTGCCACTATAAAAGGTTATTAAATGTGGAAAATGCATGAGAGAAGGAGAGTCTCCACTTTTATTAACCATAGTCCTCCAGGCGATAACAGAGGAATTTGAAATTGGACGCCTGTAGAAACTACTGTATGCTGATGATCTCGCTCTTATTGCAGAATCTGTAGCAGAAATTCCAGGCACGGAAGCAAAACCTGGACTCAAAGGGCCTTAAAGTTAACCTAGCAAATACCAAAATTGTTGTTAGCAAGAAAGCAGGTAAGACTCTTTTCATCAAGTAAATGACTGCTCTGTATGTAGTAAAGCAGTTGGAAGTAATTCCATTCATTGCAACCAGTGTAAGCTAAAAATACATAAGACGATAAAGTCTTCTTCACATGTGGGAGATGTGCAGGAACAAAGACTCTCTCAAATGCCCAGGAGGATCTCTTGAGGTTTTAGGTAGTTTCTGTTACCTAGGTGACCAAACTAGCATTGGGAGTGGATACTGAGAAAGTATTGTTTCTAGAATAAGAATAGGATGGAGGAAGTTGAGAGAGCAACAAAAGGTCTCTTTCTCAGAATGAAAGCTTGTTTGTATGTGATTGGCTATTCTCCATGGTACCCCACTCCCTACTCACACTTCTTAGGCAATGCACTGCCACTTGTATTAGGACCTCCATAGCTTGAAGATCTGTTCTGGCACTTGCTACCATCTCTCTCTCTCCCACTCTGTCATCCCATTTATATTCTGATCTTCGTACCTTGTGAGTCTACCCTGGCACTCCTCCACCTTCTCTCGCCTGCTCTCTCTCTTGCTGTTTCCCACTCTCTCTCCCTTCTTGCTCTTCCCTCTGGCTGGATAACCATGTATCTCCTTTACAACAGCACACCTGTTTCTGTCCTCATTCTTGATCCCTCCCTCTCTCTCTCTGGCTGGGTAACCATGTGCCTCCTCAGCAAGACACCTGTCTCTGTCTCTTTGTCACATTCTAACCTTTCATTATATGACACAAGATCACCTCCTCCTCCTCCTCCTCCAATACCCCACTCTCTCCTCTCAAAGATTCTTTGTCTTCAAAGTTACTTGGTGACCCTGCCAGAACCAGTACCATGTAAAAAACGATTCAGTCCACACTGTAAAGTGATTGGCATTTGGAAGCGCATCCAGCTGTAAAGACAATTCCAAAACTTACCTCGCCTGTGCTTGTGTCATTCTGTGGTTTGCTTGGTGTTAGGAAGGGCATCCAACTATAAAAACTCTGCCAAAACAGACACAGGAGTTTGGTGCAGTCTTCCGCTTGGCCAGCTCCAGTCAAACCATCCAACTTAAGCCAGCATAGAAAGCAGATGTTAAACTGATGGTGATGATATATATATATATATATATATATATATATATATTTATGTGGAGAATGGAGCAACAAATACAAGAAAAAGCAATACTGTTGGACTAGTTAGCCGCTGTTTTATTACGTGGAGGTTATGTAGTGAGTCATTGTGTATGTTATGCAATAGTCATTTACGTAACCTCAACCTCCACAATGACTCAATACATAACCTCCACGTAATAAAACAGGGGCTAACTAGTCCAACAGTATTGCTTTTTCTTGTATTTGTTGCTCCATTCTCCACATAAATATAATTATAAACTACAGTTTAAGCAGTAAATTACCTGCCTCTGGATGCCCTCTGCCCAAGACAGTACCCGTACAGGTGATCCCCAGGAGTGCCTCTGGATTTAAACATCCCCAGGTTGCTTGGATGCTTCAGACTACCCCTGAAGGATCGAGGCAAGCCTATCACTTATATATATATATATAGAGAGAGAGAGAGAGAGAGAGCCTGCCTGCCTGCCGTATGTCGACCCAATAGAGGGACCAGCTATCCGAGTTGATAGTACCAGGGTAGATAAAGCAATTAAGAGTATGAAGACCGGGAAAGCCCCCGGCCCATCAGGAATCACTGCAGAGATGCTCAAAATATCTGGCAGTGTTGGCTATAGCCTAGTCACCCGTATTACGAACCAGGTGATACATGAAGGAGTCATACCCAATGACTGGTGTAGCAGCACCATAGTAAACTGCTACAAAGGTAAAGGTGACGCTTTAGATACAAATAATTACAGAGGCATCAAGCTGTTAGATCAGGTTATGAAAGTTACAGAGAGGGTCATAGCCCAACTAATTAGGGAGCGAATCAATTTAGATGAGATGCAGTTTGGGTTCGTGCCAGGTAAAAGCACTACTGATGCCTTATTTCTAGTGAGACAGCTGCAGGAGAAATACCTAGCTAAGGATAAACCTCTGTACCTGGCTTTCGTTGACATGGAGAAAGCCTTTGACAGGGTCCCCCGATCCCTTATCTGGTGGTCAATGAGGAAACTTGGGATAGAAGAATGGTGAGTGAGAGCTGTGCGAGCCATGTACAGAGATGCTGCCAGTAAGGTGAGGGTTGGAAATGAGTACAGCAATGAATTCCGGGTAGAGGTAGGGGTCCACCAAGGTTCCGTCCTCAGCCTCCTCTTATTTATCATAGTCCTCCAGGCAATCACAGAGGAGTTCAAGACAGGTTGCCCCTGGGAGCTCCTCTATGCTGATGACCTTGCCCTAATTGCGGAGTCACTATCAGAACTAGAGGAGAAGTTTCAGGTGTGGAAGCAAGGTCTAGAATTGAAGGGCCTTAGAGTCAACCTAGCTAAAACCAAAATCCTAATAAGTAGGAAGGTAGATAAAACACAAACCCCTTCAGGTAGATGGCCCTGCTCAGTATGTAGAAAAGGAGTAGGTAGTAACTCTATAAGATGTACCCGGTGCAAGCTATGGACACATAAGAGATGCAGCAACATCAAAGGCAGGTTAACTAGGAAGTTAGTTTTTGTTTGTGGCAGATGTTCAGGTGCAATAAAGACTGTAAACAAACAGGAAACAACTTCTATTTCATTCCAGGGTGAAAAACTAGAGGTAGTCGATAGCTTCCGCTATCTGGGCGACCAAGTTAGTAGTGGGGGTGGGTGCACTGAAAGTGTAGCTGCTAGAATAAGAATAGCCTGGGCAAAGTTTAGAGAGCTCTTACCCCTGCTGGTGACAAAGGGACTCTCACTCAGAGTAAAAGGCAGACTGTATGACACATGCGTACGAACAGCCATGCTACATGGCAGTGAAACATGGGCTGTAACTGCTGAGGACATACGTAAGCTCGCAAGGAATGAAGCCAGTATGCTCCGTTGGATGTGTAATGTCAATGTGAATACCCGTCAGAGTGTAAGTATCTTGAGAGAAAAGCTGAACATTAGAAGCATCAGTTGTGGTGTGCAAGAGAGACGATTGCGCTGGTATGGACATGTGGTGAGAATGGATGAGGATAGCTGCGTGAAAACGTGCCACACCCTAACAGTTGAGGGAACCCGTGGAAGATGTAGGCCCAGGAAGACCTGGGCTGAGGTGGTGAGGCAAGACCTTCGTACATTGGGCCTCACCGAGGCGATGACTACTGACCGAGACCTTTGGAAATGTGCTGTGCGTGAGAAGACCCGGCAAGCCAAATAACATCGTTGCCAGTGCCCCTGGACTGGCTCTTGTGCGGGTGGTACATAAAAGACACAATTTCGAGCGTGGCCGTTTTCGTGCGGGTGACACATAAAAGCACCCACTACACTCTCTGAGTGGTTGGCGTTAGGAAGGGCATCCAGCTGTAGAAACTCTGCCAAATTAGATTGGAGCCTGGTGTTGCCATCCGGTTTCGCCAGTCCTCAGTCAAATCGTCCAACCCATGCTAGCATGGAAAGCGGACGTTAAACGATGATGATGATATATACACACACACTAAAGGGTTCTTTCAGAGTTTCTTTCTTCCTCGTCCACTTACAAAGCTTTAGTTGGTCTGAGACTAGAAGAGACGTGCCTAATGTGCCATGCAATGAGACTGAACCAAATAATATCTAAATAACAATAATGATAATAATAATGTTATCAATTTGTGGGAAGGGAGACGAAATTATAATTAATGTGTGGGAAGGGGTTCGAAAGTGTGACTCATATTGTTAGTGCTTGTGAAAGTCTTGCGCAGAAAGAGTACAAGTGTAGACATGACAAGGTAGCCCAAAATCTCCACTGGCTACTATGCCATAAGTATGGATATGAGGTTACGGGTTCTTGGTACACTGGAAAAAGGGGAAGGTAAAAATCCTCTTCCATACAGAAAAGGTATTAGTGCACCAAAGGCCAGATATAGTAACCTTTAGGAGGGACAAACAAGAGTGCCTAATAATTGACGCGGCAGTGGCAGGAGATCAACATATCATCATGAAAGAAAGAGAAAAGGTTGATGAATATGGAGAGCTGAGAATTGAGATCGCTAAGATGTGGCAGCTATGAGAGTCTTACATAAAGGTTATCTCTATTGTCATGGAAGCATTGGGTTCAATACCAGCCAATATGAGAAAAAACATCTGAAAACTTTAGAAATACCCTACAATCTAGGTGTATTGCAAAAGTCGGCTTTTCTTGGAACTGCACGCGTAATGCATAAAGTATTGTCTGTCTGAGGTCCTTGTTGTGACTTGACAAACTGTACAAACCCCCGCTAGACACAATATCTTCAATCGACAACCTCATGATATTGTATACTGTGCAACGTCTATAATGATAATAATTATTACTTTTGGGAGTCTGTTGGAATTTCATGTTTCGTAAATGCTTTTAAACTTCTTTGTTTTAGTATGTTAAAAATTTCCGCTTTCGATTTTATTCCAGAGTGCAGATTGTTAAAAGCATAACATTCAAACTTGTTTCATCATGTTAAAGATTTTGATTGTGTTTTTGACTTGGTTCCATACTTGAGGTCATTTAAAGCATAATGCTTGAACACATGACTGCAGTAGCAAATAGAATAACATTATAGATAATGTTTGTAATGACGATGATGGTGGTGGTGTCTGATTTTTGGCGCAAGGTCAGCAGGTACTTTTTTTTACCAAAAGAATAAAAAAAGCAAAGTTGACCCTCACAAGATTTGAACTCAAAATGTAAAGAACCAGAAGAGATGCAAAGCTCTCTAATGATTCTGCCAATCCATATGATGATGATGATAATAATAATAATAAAACGTATAGTTTCACAAGGCCTGAAATCATGGGGGGAGGGGTTAGTCAATTACTTTGACCCCAGTGCTTAACTGGTACTTATTCTGTTCCCATTCTTCCCACCAAAAGGATGAAAAGTAAAGTAGGCCTCAGCAGAATCTGAACACAGAACGTAAAGATGGAGAAGCATTTCGTCTGACATTCTGGCAATTCTGTCCCACCAGTGAGAATGTCAATTTTTGGCAGAAGGCTGGTAAGTTCAGGGGAGAGCTTAAGTGGAATTACAGCGACCCCAGCAACTCACTTGGTTCTTATCAACCTTGGGTTGGATTTGAACTGAGAATGAAATGATGGACGAAATGCCACTCAGCATTTCATTTGGTAAGCTAAAAAAATTTTGCCTGTTTGGAGCCTTACCACCAATCATCATAATTAGTGATGATGATGATGATGACAATACAAATAACTGAATGAAATATACACAATAAATACAAAACTTGATCTAAATTCAGATTACGACATAAATACCATGTAATTTGCTTTTTTTTTTCTTGTTTTCATTTTCTTTTTTTTTTTACTGATTGATACAACATAGAATTTGATTTCAGTGAGTCTTTTGTTCTTTTTGTTTTTCATTAAAAAATATTTATAATTATATGCATATTTGATATTAAGCATGTAAACACATGTTTATCTTTTCTTTTATTTGTTTTACTCTTCATATATATTGTCTTTATTTTTTATTTTTTAATTAATTTATTTTTGTTTTATTTTGATTTTTGAATTTCTCGTATGAAAATGTTGTTTGCTGCATGTATGTATAAACAAATATATGTGTATGAAATTAAAATAAACAAATAAAAACCTAAAAAAACAAACAAACAAATAGCTTAGCCAAAAGTTGTTGTTTAAGGTAACAGACTTCTTATTTTTAACCCCATCTTTGGACAGCAATATTAAAAAAAACAACATATTTACATCTATATTATGTTTCAATCAGTTTGATATCTGATTGTCATCAGGTGTTGTATTACAGGACACACACACACACACACACATAAAATAACAGACAAGACTGGTATTCAATTGTTGATATCCACTCAGGAAATATCCGATCATCATCATCAGGATATGTATATAGTAGCGGACCAGATTGATATTCAATCAGTTGATATCTGAACAGTTTGATATCCAATTGTCATCAGGTGTCATATTATAGTATACGTATATAGTAGCAGACCAAATTGATATCTGATCAGTTTGATATGTGATCAGTTAATATCTGATCAGTTGATATCACATCAGTTTAATATAAGATCAGTTGATAACTCATCAGTTTGATATCTGATCATCGTCATTTATAGCATAAATATATAATAGCAGAACAGATTCAGCAGCCTAGTGGATAAGAGCATCATAATCCTTAGTTTAAAAATAAAAGTTCCCAGTTCAAACTCGGGCTCGTATTATGTACATGTTCAGGAGTAAGACACCTGGTGATGATTGGAGATCAAACAGAGAATGTAATGTAAATATTGATTTTTGTTTTTCTTTTTGTTTCAAACATAGGCACAAGGTCATAATTCTCAAGGAGTGGGCATAATTGATTATATTTAGCCCCAGTACAAGACTGGTACTATATCTTATCGACCCTGGAAGGATAAACAGCAAAGATGACCTTGGTGGGATTGGAACTCAGAACATAAAGGGACATAACTAAATACCACAAAGCGATTTGCTCGAAGCTCTAGCGATTCTGTCGATGCAGTAAGTATTTGCTTTTTAAAAAAAAAACTCTTTAACTCCAAAGATGACGTTAATATTTTGATGAATAACTTTTGTTTAAGATGAATTCTGTATGTATATCCATTCCTGACCATCACCCACAACTTTTTATAATAATAAAAAAAAGGGATTTTGTTTTTGAAATGTTTGTCATGATGACATCAGCAGTGATTATCATTGTCTGAAATAGCATAAGCAACATTTTCATCAAATCTTAATGTTTGACTCCGCTGGATATGTCTTTTGTGTGGAGAAGACTTTGGTTGGGATATTGCTGATGACACTGGTGAGGAAGACGAAGATGAAATGGATCCAGAAGATGGTTCCGGACAGGCCCAGCCGCCTGCAGAACCTGCTGTGTGTATACTTTGGTAGCATTCTTCTCGATTCAATAAGGCACCGAAAATGTAAGGCTGAAATTTAAAAAAAAAATGTGTTTCAATTTGGGTGAAATTCTCATGAAAATAATGAAAAGGTGTAACAATGTGATGCTAAATGCAGAAACAGATTCACATAAGAAAACCTTCATATGAATACAAAAGCTTGAAATGATGTGATGTAATAATGATGTGTGTGTATATGTAGGTATGAATACACACACACACACACACACACATATATATATATATATATATATATATATATATATATATATGTGAGAGAGAGAGAGACAGATATTTAGATAGTTATATATATATATATATACACACACATGTATCCACATACATGCATAAATACATGCATCTTTGCACACACACACAGACATATTTATGAGTGTATTTGCGTGCAAATAAGCATATGTACATTCATATACACACACGTATATACATGTACATAGAATTCTTCTGAGACTATACAAAAGTTTATATCATAATACACATAGCTACAGACAAGAACAAAAAAAACTCTGTGTGTGTGTGTGACACAAATTAATAAATATGAATTAGAACCTTTACACATGTGACAACATTAATTCAAAATAATCCAATTAAATTTTAGTTGTGTTTTACATGCACCACATCTTGTGTTAATTGTTATAGCATGCTATAACAGAGAGAGAGTTAATTGCAGTAAAATGCTATTAGAATAAATGAAAGTCATTAGATAACAGAACAAGGTGAACACGAGAAAAGAGAAGAAAACCATACTTAAAAGGCATTATAAGAATATCAGAAATTTCATAAATCAAGTGGTTAACTTTTTATAATAAATGTCACTCACACACACACACACACACACACACACACACACACACACACACACACACACATTTAGTGAAGGCAATGAACAAAAAAGAAAAAGGAGGTGGGACAAGTGTTAACAAATATTGTATTAATTTAGTACTTAAAAAGAAAAAGAGTTTTAACATTTTGGACACTAGTCCTTTGTCAGAGGAAAAGTAAAAGAGTGTGAATGAAGAAAAGTGGGTATATAGGCATGTGTATATATATATATATATATATATATATATATATATATATATATATATATATGTGTGTGTGTATGTATATATATATATATATATATATATATATATATATATATATATATATATATATATATATATATATATATATATATATATATATATATATATATATATATATATATATATATATATATATATATATATATATATATATATATATATATATATATATATATATATATATATATATATATATATATATATAT